>NC_134266.1:51561946-51789446 GCF_031893055.1 Leptodactylus fuscus
CCTCCAGCAGAGCCAGCGCTGATTGGCCGAATTCCGTACTCTGGCCAATCAGCACTGGCTAATGCATTGTATTGGTGTGATGAAGCAGTGCTGAATGTGTATGCTTAGCACACACATTCAGCTCTACTTCATCGGGCTAATAGAATGCATTGGCCAGCGCTGATTGGCCAGAGTACGGAATTTGGCCAATCAGCGCTGGCTCTGCTGGAGGAGGCGGAGTCTAAGATCGCTCCACACCAGTCTCCATTCAGGTCCGACCTTAGACTCCGCCTCCTCCAGCAGAGCCAGCACTGATTGGCCGAATTCCGTACTCTGGCCAATCAGCACTGGCTAATGCATTGTATTGGTGTGATGAAGCAGTGCTGAATGTGTATGCTTAGCATACACATTCAGCTCTACTTCATCGGGCTAATAGAATGCATTGGCCAGCGCTGATTGGCCAGAGTACGGAATTCGGCCAATCAGCGCTGGCTCTGCTGGAGGAGGCGGAGTCTAAGATCGCTCCACACCAGTCTCCATTCAGGTCCGACCTTAGACTCCGCCTCCTCCAGCAGAGCCAGCGCTGATTGGCCGAATTCCGTACTCTGGCCAATCAGCACTGGCTAATGCATTGTATTGGTGTGATGAAGCAGTGCTGAATGTGTATGCTTAGCACACACATTCAGCTCTACTTCATCGGGCTAATAGAATGCATTGGCCAGCGCTGATTGGCCAGAGTACGGAATTTGGCCAATCAGCGCTGGCTCTGCTGGAGGAGGCGGAGTCTAAGATCGCTCCACACCAGTCTCCATTCAGGTCCGACCTTAGACTCCGCCTCCTCCAGCAGAGCCAGCGCTGATTGGCCGAATTCCGTACTCTGGCCAATCAGCACTGGCTAATGCATTGTATTGGTGTGATGAAGCAGTGCTGAATGTGTATGCTTAGCATACACATTCAGCTCTACTTCATCGGGCTAATAGAATGCATTGGCCAGCGCTGATTGGCCAGAGTACGGAATTCGGCCAATCAGCGCTGGCTCTGCTGGAGGAGGCGGAGTCTAAGATCGCTCCACACCAGTCTCCATTCAGGTCCGACCTTAGACTCCGCCTCCTCCAGCAGAGCCAGCGCTGATTGGCCGAATTCCGTACTCTGGCCAATCAGCACTGGCTAATGCATTGTATTGGTGTGATGAAGCAGTGCTGAATGTGTATGCTTAGCACACACATTCAGCTCTACTTCATCGGGCTAATAGAATGCATTGGCCAGCGCTGATTGGCCAGAGTACGGAATTTGGCCAATCAGCGCTGGCTCTGCTGGAGGAGGCGGAGTCTAAGATCGCTCCACACCAGTCTCCATTCAGGTCCGACCTTAGACTCCGCCTCCTCCAGCAGAGCCAGCGCTGATTGGCCGAATTCCGTACTCTGGCCAATCAGCACTGGCTAATGCATTGTATTGGTGTGATGAAGCAGTGCTGAATGTGTATGCCTAGCACACACATTCAGCTCTACTTCATCGGGCTAATAGAATGCATTGGCCAGCGCTGATTGGCCAGAGTACGGAATTTGGCCAATCAGCGCTGGCTCTGCTGGAGGAGGCGGAGTCTAAGATCGCTCCACACCAGTCTCCATTCAGGTCCGACCTTAGACTCCGCCTCCTCCAGCAGAGCCAGCGCTGATTGGCCGAATTCCGTACTCTGGCCAATCAGCACTGGCTAATGCATTGTATTGGCGTGATGAAGCAGTGCTGAATGTGTGTGCTTAGCACACACATTCAGCTCTACTTCATCGGGCTAATAGAATGCATTGGCCAATCAGCGCTGGCCAATGCATTCTATTAGCGTGAACTGAGTTTGCACAGGGGTTCTAGTGCACCCTCGGCTCTGCTACATCAGATTGCTACATCTGATGTAGCAGTGCCGAGTGTGCATCAGATGTGTAGTTGAGCAAAACTGACTCAGCACTGCTAAGTCTCTGCATTCGCATAGGAATGCATTGGCCAGCCTTCGGCCAATCAGCGCTGGCTCTGCCGGAGGAGGCGGAGTCTAAGGTCGGACCTGAATGGAGACTGGTGTGGAGCGATCTTAGACTCCGCCTCCTCCAGCAGAGCCAGCGCTGATTGGTCGAGTTCCGTACTCTGGCCAATCAGCACTGGCCAATGCATTTCTATGGGGAAAAGTTAGCTTGCGAAAATCGCAAACTGACAGGGATTTCCATGAAATAAAGTGACTTTTATGCCCCCAGACATGCTTCCCCTGCTGTCCCAGTGTCATTCCAGGGTGTTGGTATCATTTCCTGGGGTGTCATAGTGGACTTGGTGACCCTCCAGACACGAATTTGGGTTTCCCCCTTAACGAGTTTATGTTCCCCATAGACTATAATGGGGTTCGAAACCCATTCGAACACTCGAACAGTGAGCGGCTGTTCGAATCGAATTTCGAACCTCGAACATTTTAGTGTTCGCTCATCTCTAATAGTAACCTCCTTGGGTACAGCAGCTCTTTTAATGACTTCCAGATAGCTTGTGAGCTGGAACCCATTTGTATATTTCAGCCAGTGGAAGTTCGTGTAGCAAGAAATGGGCAGTCGCTGAGGATATGGCTGTTGTGTGCTAAGATGCCTTCATAAGGTTTAGTAGAGAGTCTTGGTGAGTTCTATCTCTTCACTCTTATTTGAGGTATACATATGGACAATTTGTATATTTGTAATAATAAAAGCATACTGTTCTCTACCTGAGCCCCACGTTGCAAAAACGCAGTTATTTTTGTTGCAGATTTTGTTGCGTGTTTTTTTTTTTTTTTGAGCCAAAGCCAAAAATGTCTACAAAAGGATTGGGAAATATATAGGAAGTTCTTATACTTTTCCCTTCTGCTCAATCCACTCCTGTCTTTGGCTGAAAAAACCACAGCAAAATCTGCAATTAAAAAAGCTGCGTTTCCGCAATGTACGGCTTTAGCCTAATACTGTAGTTTTTACTTGTAGAAATCCCTCTCTCCTCCAAGCCATTTGCACCCTACATGTTGATGAAATTTCTTTAGACAGCTATAGCTGTAAATATCATCCGGCATCGTCTGGATATTAATAACTTACTTGACATGCCACCATTGTCATGGATTTATCAGAGCTGAGCAGATTTATTATTTTTTTGTGGTCTTTTGTTGATAAAAATCAGGAGTTTGACTTTCCGGCAAAACTGCTATTTTTTTCAGAAACAAGATGTCTTTGATTTCTAAATCGTCAAATGTGACCGCGCTCTTTAGCAGAACTTTATCACACAGTTTCTGTTACTTTTATGTCGACTTGTAAGTCAGTAAAGCAAAGAAAGTAATCAGGCAATCAGATTACCCGTTAAACGGCTTTTGCTGTTTGTCCTGAACTTTTCACCAGAACCATCCCCCCGCCAACGTGTCTGCTAGCAAAGAGGTTTAATCACGCAGTGGCGCTTCGCATTCACCCAAGCCCCCAATCTATAAGTGCGTATTGCATTTTACGTACACAAAGCGTATACACACTAATGCAGTACTCATACACAATTTTATAAGCAGACAGTGGCTAAACCTGTTCACATTACTCAGGCACACAACGTAATTACACATCCTTATTCAAAGGCACATAAGCATATGGCTGGCAGGCATATCTCCGCGCGCACACAGGTCTCTGCCTTGCATTCAGACATTTTGCTTGTTATCTTGGCTGGGAAGGAATAACCTATAATAATTCATCAGTGGCTTAACCTGCTGGGGAATTTCAGGTCTTTCATTTCTCACTGGGATAAAATCACAGCAGCTCAGGGGATATTAATGCTCCTCCTGTGCCAGCTTCAGGTTACAGGGAAAATAACTCACAAAGAATATTTTCCTCTGGTGGAAGTCAGAGTTGATCATTTAGCGAAACTTGTTTGTAGTGCGTTAACGCTCCAGTGCCCTGAGATAAGAGATGCGGGGAGGCGGGAGGGTTGTGGCTGATATGTGTACTTGAACTATATTGCTTGCTTCATCATTGCGGGAAGCAAGTCATACTCTGATTGGTTGTTGTTACACCATGCATAAAGTAGTAAAGAGCGTCATTTATCCCCAAGCTGGCGAAGATTAGACCGGAATCTATTTCTGAAATGACTTTGTGATGGCCTACTGATCTCCGATGGAAGGAATGAGTTAATGCTAGGACTCTTAAATTAAAAGTTACTCTCTTGTGAAATGCAAGGACTTCTCCGTAATCGATTATTTCTCGATCTGAATGTATTAACAAATCTACCGCTTGTAGGGGCTCAAAGGGAAACTGATGGAGTTGCCCAATTCTCCTGGAAATAAACTAAAGCTAGACATAGATATTTTACCTAAAAGTGATAAAAAAACATTTAGTGATGGAAGTTTATAAATAAGAAATCAATAAAAATTAGAGATGAGCGAACACTAAAATGTTCGAGGTTCGAAATTCGATTCGAACAGCCGCTCAATGTTCGTGTGTTCGAACGGGTTTCGAACCCCATTATAGTCTATGGGGAACAGATACTCGTTAAGGGGGAAACCCAAATCCGTGTCTGGAGGGTCACCAAGTCCACTATGACACCCCAGGAAATGATGCCAACACCTCTGGAATGACACTGGGACAGCAGGGGAAGCATGTCTGGGGGCATCTAACACACCAAAGACCCTCTATTACCCCAACATCACAGCCTAACAACTACACACTTTACACACTCAATACCACCTCTCTGACAGTAGGAAAACACCTTGAAACATGTGTATTTGGCACTTGCAGTGAGGAGAGCTTGTCACCAGCAGTGAATTTGGCCCTTGTAGTAAGTTGAGGTTGGCACCAACATTTGTTTTGAAAATCAGGGTGGATTGAGCCTCTAACCAGCAGAGTTTGGGCAAATTCATGGTGGAGGGAGCCTCTAAAAACCCCAGTTTGGACCAATTCATGGTGGAGGGAGACTCTAAAAACCCCAGTTTGGACCAATTCATGGTGGAGGGAGCCTCTAAAAACCTCAGTTTGGACCAATTCATGGTGGAGGGAGCCTCTAACCAGCCCAGTTTGGGCAAATTCATGGTGGAGGGAGCCTCTAACCAGCCCAGTTTGGACCAATTAATGGTGGAGGGAGCCTCTAACCAGCCCAGTTTGGACCAATTAATGGTGGAGGGAGCCTCTAACCACCCCAGTTTGGACCAATTCATGGTGGAGGGAGCCTCTAACCAGCCCAGTTTGGACCAATTCATGGTGGAGGGAGCCTCTAAAAAACCCAGTTTGGACCAATTCATGGTGGAGGGAGCCTCTAAACAGCCCAGTTTGGGCAAATTCATGGTGGAGGGAGCCTCTAACCACCCCAGTTTGGACCAATTCATGGTGGAGGGAGCCTCTAAACAGCCAAGTTTGGACCAATTCATGGTGAAGGGAGCCTCTAAAAACCCGTTTGGACCAATTCATGGTGGAGGGAGCCTCTAACCAGCCCAGTTTGGGCAAATTCATGGTGGAGGGAGCCTCTAAACAGCCCAGTTTGGGCAAATTCATGGTGGAGGGAGCCTCTAACCAGCCCAGTTTGGACCAATTCATGGTGGAGGGAGCCTCTAACCAGCCCAGGTTGGGCAAATTCATGGTGGAGGGAGCCTCTAAACAGCCCAGTTTGGGCAAATTCATGGTGGAGGGAGCCTCTAAACAGCCAAGTTTGGACCAATTCATGGTGAAGGGAGCCTCTAAAAACCCGTTTGGACCAATTCATGGTGGAGGGAGCCTCTAACCAGCCCAGTTTGGGCAAATTCATGGTGGAGGGAGCCTCTAAACAGCCCAGTTTGGGCAAATTCATGGTGGAGGGAGCCTCTAACCAGCCCAGTTTGGACCAATTCATGGTGGAGGGAGCCTCTAACCAGCCCAGTTTGGGCAAATTCATGGTGGAGGGAGCCTCTAAACAGCCCAGTTTGGGCAAATTCATGGTGGAGGGAGCCTCTAACCAGCCCAGTTTGGACCAATTCATGGTGGAGGGAGCCTCTAAACAGCCCAGTTTGGGCAAATTCATGGTGGAGGGAGCCTCTAAAAAACCCAGTTTGGACCAATTCATGGTGGAGGGAGCCTCTAATTAGCCCAGTTTGGACCAATTAATTGTGGAGGGAGCCTCTAACCAGCCCAGTTTGGACCAATTAATGGTGGAGGGAGCCTCTAACCACCCCAGTTTGGGCAAATTCATGGTGGAGGGAGCCTCTAACCAGCCCAGTTTGGACCAATTAATGGTGGAGGGAGCCTCTAAACAGCCAAGTTTTGGGAAATTCATGGTGGAGGGAGCCTCTAACCAGCCCAGTTTGGACCAATTCATGGTGGAGGGAGCCTCTAAACAGCCCAGTTTGGGCAAATTCATGGTGGAGGGAGCCTCTAACCAGCCAAGTTTGGACCAATTCATGGTGAAGGGAGCCTCTAAAAACCCGTTTGGACCAATTCATGGTGGAGGGAGCCTCTAACCAGCCCAGTTTGGGCAAATTCATGGTGGAGGGAGCCTCTAAACAGCCCAGTTTGGGCAAATTCATGGTGGAGGGAGCCTCTAACCAGCCCAGTTTGGACCAATTCATGGTGGAGGGAGCCTCTAACCAGCCCAGTTTGGGCAAATTCATGGTGGAGGGAGCCTCTAAACAGCCCAGTTTGGGCAAATTCATGGTGGAGGGAGCCTCTAACCAGCCCAGTTTGGACCAATTCATGGTGGAGGGAGCCTCTAACCAGCCCAGTTTGGGCAAATTCATGGTGGAGGGAGCCTCTAAACAGCCCAGTTTGGGCAAATTCATGGTGGAGGGAGCCTCTAACCAGCCCAGTTTGGACCAATTAATGGTGGAGGGAGCCTCTAAACAGCCAAGTTTTGGGAAATTCATGGTGGAGGGAGCCTCTAACCAGCCCAGTTTGGACCAATTCATGGTGGAGGGAGCCTCTAAACAGCCCAGTTTGGGCAAATTCATGGTGGAGGGAGCCTCTAAACAGCCAAGTTTGGACCAATTCATGGTGAAGGGAGCCTCTAAAAACCCGTTTGGACCAATTCATGGTGGAGGGAGCCTCTAACCAGCCCAGTTTGGGCAAATTCATGGTGGAGGGAGCCTCTAAACAGCCCAGTTTGGGCAAATTCATGGTGGAGGGAGCCTCTAACCAGCCCAGTTTGGACCAATTCATGGTGGAGGGAGCCTCTAACCAGCCCAGTTTGGGCAAATTCATGGTGGAGGGAGCCTCTAAACAGCCCAGTTTGGGCAAATTCATGGTGGAGGGAGCCTCTAACCAGCCCAGTTTGGACCAATTAATGGTGGAGGGAGCCTCTAAACAGCCAAGTTTTGGGAAATTCATGGTGGAGGGAGCCTCTAACCAGCCCAGTTTGGACCAATTCATGGTGGAGGGAGCCTCTAACCAGCCCAGTTTGGACCAATTCATGGTGGAGGGAGCCTCTAAACAGCCCAGTTTGGGCAAATTCATGGTGGAGGGAGCCTCTAAAAAACCCAGTTTGGACCAATTCATGGTGGAGGGAGCCTCTAATTAGCCCAGTTTGGACCAATTAATTGTGGAGGGAGCCTCTAACCAGCCCAGTTTGGACCAATTAATGGTGGAGGGAGCCTCTAACCACCCCAGTTTGGGCAAATTCATGGTGGAGGGAGCCTCTAACCAGCCCAGTTTTGGGAAATTCATGGTGGAGGGAGCCTCTAACCAGCCCAGTTTGGACCAATTCATGGTGGAGGGAGCCTCTAAACAGCCCAGTTTGGGCAAATTCATGGTGGAGGGAGCCTCTAAAAAACCCAGTTTGGACCAATTCATGGTGGAGGGAGCCTCTAATTAGCCCAGTTTGGACCAATTAATTGTGGAGGGAGCCTCTAACCAGCCCAGTTTGGACCAATTCATGGTGGAGGGAGCCTCTAACCAGCCCAGTTTGGGCAAATTCATGGTGGAGGGAGCCTCTAAACAGCCCAGTTTGGGCAAATTCATGGTGGAGGGAGCCTCTAACCAGCCCAGTTTGGACCAATTAATGGTGGAGGGAGCCTCTAAACAGCCAAGTTTTGGGAAATTCATGGTGGAGGGAGCCTCTAACCAGCCCAGTTTGGACCAATTCATGGTGGAGGGAGCCTCTAACCAGCCCAGTTTGGACCAATTAATGGTGGAGGGAGCCTCTAACCACCCCAGTTTGGACCAATTCATGGTGGAGGGAGCCTCTAACCAGCCCAGTTTGGACCAATTCATGGTGGAGGGAGCCTCTAAAAAACCCAGTTTGGACCAATTCATGGTGGAGGGAGCCTCTAAACAGCCCAGTTTGGGCAAATTCATGGTGGAGGGAGCCTCTAACCACCCCAGTTTGGACCAATTCATGGTGGAGGGAGCCTCTAAACAGCCAAGTTTGGACCAATTCATGGTGAAGGGAGCCTCTAAAAACCCGTTTGGACCAATTCATGGTGGAGGGAGCCTCTAACCAGCCCAGTTTGGGCAAATTCATGGTGGAGGGAGCCTCTAAACAGCCCAGTTTGGGCAAATTCATGGTGGAGGGAGCCTCTAACCAGCCCAGTTTGGACCAATTCATGGTGGAGGGAGCCTCTAACCAGCCCAGGTTGGGCAAATTCATGGTGGAGGGAGCCTCTAAACAGCCCAGTTTGGGCAAATTCATGGTGGAGGGAGCCTCTAAACAGCCAAGTTTGGACCAATTCATGGTGAAGGGAGCCTCTAAAAACCCGTTTGGACCAATTCATGGTGGAGGGAGCCTCTAACCAGCCCAGTTTGGGCAAATTCATGGTGGAGGGAGCCTCTAAACAGCCCAGTTTGGGCAAATTCATGGTGGAGGGAGCCTCTAACCAGCCCAGTTTGGACCAATTCATGGTGGAGGGAGCCTCTAACCAGCCCAGTTTGGGCAAATTCATGGTGGAGGGAGCCTCTAAACAGCCCAGTTTGGGCAAATTCATGGTGGAGGGAGCCTCTAACCAGCCCAGTTTGGACCAATTCATGGTGGAGGGAGCCTCTAAACAGCCCAGTTTGGGCAAATTCATGGTGGAGGGAGCCTCTAAAAAACCCAGTTTGGACCAATTCATGGTGGAGGGAGCCTCTAATTAGCCCAGTTTGGACCAATTAATTGTGGAGGGAGCCTCTAACCAGCCCAGTTTGGACCAATTAATGGTGGAGGGAGCCTCTAACCACCCCAGTTTGGGCAAATTCATGGTGGAGGGAGCCTCTAACCAGCCCAGTTTGGACCAATTAATGGTGGAGGGAGCCTCTAAACAGCCAAGTTTTGGGAAATTCATGGTGGAGGGAGCCTCTAACCAGCCCAGTTTGGACCAATTCATGGTGGAGGGAGCCTCTAAACAGCCCAGTTTGGGCAAATTCATGGTGGAGGGAGCCTCTAACCAGCCAAGTTTGGACCAATTCATGGTGAAGGGAGCCTCTAAAAACCCGTTTGGACCAATTCATGGTGGAGGGAGCCTCTAACCAGCCCAGTTTGGGCAAATTCATGGTGGAGGGAGCCTCTAAACAGCCCAGTTTGGGCAAATTCATGGTGGAGGGAGCCTCTAACCAGCCCAGTTTGGACCAATTCATGGTGGAGGGAGCCTCTAACCAGCCCAGTTTGGGCAAATTCATGGTGGAGGGAGCCTCTAAACAGCCCAGTTTGGGCAAATTCATGGTGGAGGGAGCCTCTAACCAGCCCAGTTTGGACCAATTCATGGTGGAGGGAGCCTCTAACCAGCCCAGTTTGGGCAAATTCATGGTGGAGGGAGCCTCTAAACAGCCCAGTTTGGGCAAATTCATGGTGGAGGGAGCCTCTAACCAGCCCAGTTTGGACCAATTAATGGTGGAGGGAGCCTCTAAACAGCCAAGTTTTGGGAAATTCATGGTGGAGGGAGCCTCTAACCAGCCCAGTTTGGACCAATTCATGGTGGAGGGAGCCTCTAAACAGCCCAGTTTGGGCAAATTCATGGTGGAGGGAGCCTCTAAACAGCCAAGTTTGGACCAATTCATGGTGAAGGGAGCCTCTAAAAACCCGTTTGGACCAATTCATGGTGGAGGGAGCCTCTAACCAGCCCAGTTTGGGCAAATTCATGGTGGAGGGAGCCTCTAAACAGCCCAGTTTGGGCAAATTCATGGTGGAGGGAGCCTCTAACCAGCCCAGTTTGGACCAATTCATGGTGGAGGGAGCCTCTAACCAGCCCAGTTTGGGCAAATTCATGGTGGAGGGAGCCTCTAAACAGCCCAGTTTGGGCAAATTCATGGTGGAGGGAGCCTCTAACCAGCCCAGTTTGGACCAATTAATGGTGGAGGGAGCCTCTAAACAGCCAAGTTTTGGGAAATTCATGGTGGAGGGAGCCTCTAACCAGCCCAGTTTGGACCAATTCATGGTGGAGGGAGCCTCTAACCAGCCCAGTTTGGACCAATTCATGGTGGAGGGAGCCTCTAAACAGCCCAGTTTGGGCAAATTCATGGTGGAGGGAGCCTCTAAAAAACCCAGTTTGGACCAATTCATGGTGGAGGGAGCCTCTAATTAGCCCAGTTTGGACCAATTAATTGTGGAGGGAGCCTCTAACCAGCCCAGTTTGGACCAATTAATGGTGGAGGGAGCCTCTAACCACCCCAGTTTGGGCAAATTCATGGTGGAGGGAGCCTCTAACCAGCCCAGTTTTGGGAAATTCATGGTGGAGGGAGCCTCTAACCAGCCCAGTTTGGACCAATTCATGGTGGAGGGAGCCTCTAAACAGCCCAGTTTGGGCAAATTCATGGTGGAGGGAGCCTCTAAAAAACCCAGTTTGGACCAATTCATGGTGGAGGGAGCCTCTAATTAGCCCAGTTTGGACCAATTAATTGTGGAGGGAGCCTCTAACCAGCCCAGTTTGGACCAATTCATGGTGGAGGGAGCCTCTAACCAGCCCAGTTTGGGCAAATTCATGGTGGAGGGAGCCTCTAAACAGCCCAGTTTGGGCAAATTCATGGTGGAGGGAGCCTCTAACCAGCCCAGTTTGGACCAATTAATGGTGGAGGGAGCCTCTAAACAGCCAAGTTTTGGGAAATTCATGGTGGAGGGAGCCTCTAACCAGCCCAGTTTGGACCAATTCATGGTGGAGGGAGCCTCTAAACAGCCCAGTTTGGGCAAATTCATGGTGGAGGGAGCCTCTAAACAGCCAAGTTTGGACCAATTCATGGTGAAGGGAGCCTCTAAAAACCCGTTTGGACCAATTCATGGTGGAGGGAGCCTCTAACCAGCCCAGTTTGGGCAAATTCATGGTGGAGGGAGCCTCTAAACAGCCCAGTTTGGGCAAATTCATGGTGGAGGGAGCCTCTAACCAGCCCAGTTTGGACCAATTCATGGTGGAGGGAGCCTCTAACCAGCCCAGTTTGGGCAAATTCATGGTGGAGGGAGCCTCTAAACAGCCCAGTTTGGGCAAATTCATGGTGGAGGGAGCCTCTAACCAGCCCAGTTTGGACCAATTAATGGTGGAGGGAGCCTCTAAACAGCCAAGTTTTGGGAAATTCATGGTGGAGGGAGCCTCTAACCAGCCCAGTTTGGACCAATTCATGGTGGAGGGAGCCTCTAACCAGCCCAGTTTGGACCAATTCATGGTGGAGGGAGCCTCTAAACAGCCCAGTTTGGGCAAATTCATGGTGGAGGGAGCCTCTAAAAAACCCAGTTTGGACCAATTCATGGTGGAGGGAGCCTCTAATTAGCCCAGTTTGGACCAATTAATTGTGGAGGGAGCCTCTAACCAGCCCAGTTTGGACCAATTAATGGTGGAGGGAGCCTCTAACCACCCCAGTTTGGGCAAATTCATGGTGGAGGGAGCCTCTAACCAGCCCAGTTTGGACCAATTAATGGTGGAGGGAGCCTCCAAACAGCCAAGTTTTGGGAAATTCATGGTGGAGGGAGCCTCTAACCAGCCCAGTTTGGACCAATTCATGGTGGAGGGAGCCTCTAAACAGCCCAGTTTGGGCAAATTCATGGTGGAGGGAGCCTCTAAAAAACCCAGTTTGGACCAATTCATGGTGGAGGGAGCCTCTAATTAGCCCAGTTTGGACCAATTAATTGTGGAGGGAGCCTCTAACCAGCCCAGTTTGGGCAAATTCATGGTGGAGGGAGCCTCTAACCAGCCCAGTTTGGACCAATTCATGGTGGAGGGAGCCTCTAACCAGCCCAGTTTGGACCAATTCATGGTGGAGGGAGCCTCTAAAAAACCCAGTTTGGACCAATTCATGGTGGAGGGAGCCTCTAAACAGCCCAGTTTGGGCAAATTCATGGTGGAAGGAGCCTCTAACCAGCAGAGTTGTGGGAAAGCAGGGTGGAGGGAGCCTCTAACCAGCAGAGTTGGTGGAAATCAGGGTGGAGGGAGCCTCTAACCAGCAGAGTTGGGGGAAATCATGTTGGAGGGAGCCTAGTATTAGCAGAATTGTGCAACGCTTATGGTGGATGAGTATGAGGATGCGGAGGAATTGGAGAGGTTGAGTACAGACATGGAGTTTCATGTTGGGGTGCTTTACACAGGTGGGCACAAAAATGAAGGCTCTATCCAGTGGTGGTTCATTTTTATCAAAGTGAGCCGGTCGGCACTCTCAGCTGACAGACGGGTGCGCTTGTCAGTGATGATGCCACCGGCTGCACTGAACACCCTCTCAGATAGGACGCTGGCGGCAGGACAGGACAGCACCTCCAAGGCATATAGGGCAAGTTCAAGCCACAGGTCCAACTTCGACACCCAATACGTGTAGGGCGCAGAGGGGTCGGAGAGGACAGGGCTGTGGTCGGAAAGGTATTCCCGCAACATGCGCCTATACTTCTCACGCCTGGTGACACTAGGACCCTCCGTGGCGGCACTTTGGCGAGGGGGTGCCATCAAGGTGTCCCAGACCTTAGACAGTGTGCCCCTCGTTTGTGTGGACCGGTGAGAACTTGGTTGCCTACTGGAGGAACTGCCCTCCCTGCCGCCAACGTCACATGCTGGAAACATCTCCATCATATTCTGCACCAATTGCCTGTGGCAAGCATTGATGCGATTGGCCCTCCCCTCTACCGGAATAAAAGACGAGATGTTGTTTTTATACCGGGGGTCAAGGATAGCAAAGATCCAGTACTGGTTGTCCTCCATGATTTTGACAATACGCTTGTCGGTTGTAAAGCACCCCAACATGAACTCAGCCATGTCTGCCACAGTGTTAGTTGGCATGACTCCTCTGGCCCCACCGGAAAGTTCAATCTCCATTTCCTCCTCATCCTCCATGTCTACCCATCCGCGCTGCAACAATGGGACGATTCGAAGTTGCCCGGAAGCCTCCTGTATCACCATCACATCATCGGACAACTCTTCTTCCTCCTCCTCCTCCTCCTCCTCCTCCATTAAACGCAGTGAAGCGGACAGATGTGTGGACCTACTCTCCAGCTGTGACGGATCGGATGCTATCCCTAACTCCTCTGTGTGATCTGAGTTATCCCTGATGTCAATCAGGGATTCTCTCAGAACACACAAGAGCGGGATTGTAAGGCTCACCATCGCATCCTCAGAGCTCACCCTCCTTGTGGACTCCTCAAAGACCCGTAGGATGTCACAAAGGTCTCTCATCCATGGCCACTCATGGATGTGAAACTGAGGCAGCTGACTTTGTGGCACCCTAGGGTTTTGTAGCTGGTATTCCATCAAAGGTCTCTGCTGCTCAACCACTCTATTCAACATCTGAAACGTTGAGTTCCAGCGTGTGGGGACGTCGCACAAAAGCCGGTGTTGTGGCACATGCAGGCGTTGCTGGAGAGATTTTAAGCTAGCAGCGGCTACTGTCGACTTGCGAAAGTGGGCGCACATGCGCCGCACTTTCACCAGTAGCTCTGGAACATTGGGGTAGCTCTTTAGGAAACGTTGCACCACTAGGTTGAAGACGTGGGCCAGGCATGGAACATGTTGGAGTCCGGCAAGCTCCAGAGCTGCTACCAGGTTCCGGCCGTTATCACAAACGACCATGCCTGGGCCCAGGTGCAGCGGCTCAAACCATATTGCCGTCTCATCGAGGAGGGCATCCCTCACCTCGGAGGCAGTGTGCTGTCTGTCCCCCAAGCTGATCAGCTTCAGCACAGCCTGCTGACGTCTACCAACGCCAGTGCTGCAACGTTTCCAACTCGTAGCTGGGGTCAATCTAACAACGGAGGAGGAGGCGGTGGCGGAGGAGGAGGCGGTGGCGGAGGAGGAGGCGGTAGAGGAGGAGGAGGAGGGGGGTGTTCTTCTCGTGTCCCTGCCAGGAATGTTAGGCGGGGAGACGAGGTACACCGGGCCAGTTTGGGAAGCAGTCCCAGCCTCAACTACATTCACCCAGTGTGCCGTCAGTGAAATGTAGCGTCCCTGTCCGCATGCACTTGTCCACGCGTCGGTGGTCAAGTGGACCTTTGTGCAAAGCGCGGAACTAAGGGCCCGCCTGATGTTGAGTGACACGTGCTGGTGCAAGGCGGGGACGGCACACCGGGAGAAGTAGTGACGGCTAGGGACGGCATAGCGAGGTGCCGCAGTTGCCATCAGGTCCAGGAAGGCGGGAGTTTCAACAAGCCGGAACGCCAACATCTCCTGGGCCAGCAGTTTAGCGATGTTGGCGTTCAAGGCTTGCGCGTGTGGGTGGTTAGCAGTGTATTTCTGCCGCCGCTCCAATGTCTGAGAGATGGTGGGTTGTTGTAAAGAAACGCCTGATGGTGCCTTTGATGGTGCAGGAGAAGGAGATAAGACAGGACCAGGGGAGGATGAGGTAGAAGTCAACAAAGTGGCGGAGGCAGATGAAGTGGTGTCCTGGCTCGTCCTCTGGAGTGCATCGCCAGCACAGTCAGCAGTGGCAGTGGCAGAGGCAGAGGCAGAGGCAGTGGCAGTGGCGTGAACGGCAGGCGGCCTTTGTCCTGCCGTTGCTGCCTGCCACTGATTCCAGTGCTTGGATTCCAAATGACGGCGCATTGAAGTGGTGGACAGGTTGCTCTTCTCAGAGCCCCTAATCAATTTCGAGAGGCAAATTGTGCAGACAACACTATATCTGTCCTCGGCGCATTCCTTGAAAAAACTCCACACCTTCGAGAAACGTGCCCTCGAGGTGGGAGTTTTTCGGGGCTGGGTACGAACTGGAACATCTTGGGAGATTCCGGGTGTGGCCTGGCTTCGCCTAAGCTGCTGACCTCTGCCTCTGCCTCTAGCTACCCTTTTTGGTGCTGCACCTGCCTCAACATCCACACTACTTTCCCCGCTTGACATCCCCCCTGTCCAGGTCGGGTCAGTGTCCTCATCATCCACCACTTCCTCTTCCAACTCCTGTCTCATCTCCTCCTCCCGCACAATGCGCCGGTCAACTGGATGCCCTGACGGCAACTGCGTCACATCATCGTCGATGAGGGTGGGTTGCTGGTCATCCACCACCAAATCGAACGGAGATGGAGGAGACTCTAGTGTTTGAGCATCTGGACACAGATGCTCCTCTGTTAGGTTCGTGGAATCGTGACGTGGAGAGGCAGGTTGAGGGACAATGAAAGGAGCGGAGAACAGCTCTGGGGAGCAGGGACAGTTTGGGTTATTGTTCTGTAAAGCTTCGGAATTTTGGGAGGAAGGAAGACAAGACTGTTGGGTAATAGGAGGAGAGGAGGCAGAGTCTGACTGGCTGCTGGACAATGTGCTGTAAGCGTTCTCTGACAGCCATTGCAAGACCTGTTCCTGGTTCTCGGGCCTACTAAGGTTTGTACCCTGCAGTTTAGTTAATGTGGCAAGCAACCCTGGCACTGTGGAGTGGCGCAATGCTTGCTGCCCCACAGGAGTAGGCACGGGACGCCCTGTGGCTTCACTGCTACCTTGCTCCCCAGAACCATTCCCCCGACCTCGCCCACGGCCTCGTCCACGTCCCTTTCCGGGAGCCTTGCGCATTTTGAATTCCTAGTTAGAAATTGGCACTGTATACCAGTAGTAAAAATTGTGGGTGCACGTAACCCCAATATATTCTTTGAATTCCCAGTCAGACAATGGCACTGTATACCAGTAGTAAAAATTGTGGGTGCACGTAACCCCAATATATTCTTTGAATTCCCAGTCAGAAACTGGCACTATATGGCAGTAGCAAGAAATGAGGGTATTTGTATTCCCAATATACTCTTTGAATTCCCAGTCAGACAATGGCACTGTATACCAGTAGTAAAAATTGTGGGTGCACGTAACCCCAATATATTCTTTGAATTCCCAGTCAGAAACTGGCACTATATGGCAGTAGCAAGAAATGAGGGTATTTGTATTCCCAATATACTCTTTGAATTCCCAGTCAGACAATGGCACTGTATACCAGTAGTAAAAATTGTGGGTGCACGTAACCCCAATATATTCTTTGAATTCCCAGTCAGAAACTGGCACTATATGGCAGTAGCAAGAAATGAGGGTATTTGTATTCCCAATATACTCTTTGAATTCCCAGTCAGACAATGGCACTGTATACCAGTAGTAAAAATTGTGGGTGCACGTAACCCCAATATATTCTTTGAATTCCCAGTCAGAAACTGGCACTATATGGCAGTAGCAAGAAATGAGGGTATTTGTATTCCCAATATACTCTTTGAATTCCCAGTCAGACAATGGCACTGTATACCAGTAGTAAAAATTGTGGGTGCACGTAACCCCAATATATTCTTTGAATTCCCAGTCAGAAACTGGCACTATATGGCAGTAGCAAGAAATGAGGGTATTTGTATTCCCAATATACTCTTTGAATTCCCAGTCAGACAATGGCACTGTATACCAGTAGTAAAAATTGTGGGTGCACGTAACCCCAATATATTCTTTGAATTACCAGTCAGAAACTGGCACTATATGGCAGTAGCAAGAAATGAGGGTATTTATAACCCCAATATATTCTTTGAATTCCCAGTCAGACAATGGCACTGTATATCAGTAGTAAAAATTGTGGGTGCACGTAACCCCAATATATTCTTTGAATTCCCAGTCAGAAACTGGCACTATATGGCAGTAGCAAGAAATGAGGGTATTTGTATTCCCAATATACTCTTTGAATTCCCAGTCAGACAATGGCACTGTATACCAGTAGTAAAAATTGTGGGTGCACGTAACCCCAATATATTCTTTGAATTCCCAGTCAGAAACTGGCACTATATGGCAGTAGCAAGAAATGAGGGTATTTGTATTCCCAATATACTCTTTGAATTCCCAGTCAGACAATGGCACTGTATACCAGTAGTAAAAATTGTGGGTGCACGTAACCCCAATATATTCTTTGAATTCCCAGTCAGAAACTGGCACTATATGGCAGTAGCAAGAAATGAGGGTATTTGTATTCCCAATATACTCTTTGAATTCCCAGTCAGACAATGGCACTGTATACCAGTAGTAAAAATTGTGGGTGCACGTAACCCCAATATATTCTTTGAATTCCCAGTCAGAAACTGGCACTATATGGCAGTAGCAAGAAATGAGGGTATTTGTATTCCCAATATACTCTTTGAATTCCCAGTCAGACAATGGCACTGTATACCAGTAGTAAAAATTGTGGGTGCACGTAACCCCAATATATTCTTTGAATTCCCAGTCAGAAACTGGCACTATATGGCAGTAGCAAGAAATGAGGGTATTTGTATTCCCAATATACTCTTTGAATTCCCAGTCAGACAATGGCACTGTATACCAGTAGTAAAAATTGTGGGTGCACGTAACCCCAATATATTCTTTGAATTCCCAGTCAGAAACTGGCACTATATGGCAGTAGCAAGAAATGAGGGTATTTGTATTCCCAATATACTCTTTGAATTCCCAGTCAGACAATGGCACTGTATACCAGTAGTAAAAATTGTGGGTGCACGTAACCCCAATATATTCTTTGAATTCCCAGTCAGAAACTGGCACTATATGGCAGTAGCAAGAAATGAGGGTATTTGTATTCCCAATATACTCTTTGAATTCCCAGTCAGACAATGGCACTGTATACCAGTAGTAAAAATTGTGGGTGCACGTAACCCCAATATATTCTTTGAATTACCAGTCAGAAACTGGCACTATATGGCAGTAGCAAGAAATGAGGGTATTTATAACCCCAATATATTCTTTGAATTCCCAGTCAGACAATGGCACTGTATACCAGTAGTAAAAATTGTGGGTGCACGTAACCCCAATATATTCTTTGAATTCCCAGTCAGAAACTGGCACTATATGGCAGTAGCAAGAAATGAGGGTATTTGTATTCCCAATATACTCTTTGAATTCCCAGTCAGACAATGGCACTGTATACCAGTAGTAAAAATTGTGGGTGCACGTAACCCCAATATATTCTTTGAATTCCCAGTCAGAAACTGGCACTATATGGCAGTAGCAAGAAATGAGGGTATTTGTATTCCCAATATACTCTTTGAATTCCCAGTCAGACAATGGCACTGTATACCAGTAGTAAAAATTGTGGGTGCACGTAACCCCAATATATTCTTTGAATTCCCAGTCAGAAACTGGCACTATATGGCAGTAGCAAGAAATGAGGGTATTTGTATTCCCAATATACTCTTTGAATTCCCAGTCAGACAATGGCACTGTATACCAGTAGTAAAAATTGTGGGTGCACGTAACCCCAATATATTCTTTGAATTCCCAGTCAGAAACTGGCACTATATGGCAGTAGCAAGAAATGAGGGTATTTGTATTCCCAATATACTCTTTGAATTCCCAGTCAGACAATGGCACTGTATACCAGTAGTAAAAATTGTGGGTGCACGTAACCCCAATATATTCTTTGAATTCCCAGTCAGAAACTGGCACTATATGGCAGTAGCAAGAAATGAGGGTATTTGTATTCCCAATATACTCTTTGAATTCCCAGTCAGACAATGGCACTGTATACCAGTAGTAAAAATTGTGGGTGCACGTAACCCCAATATATTCTTTGAATTACCAGTCAGAAACTGGCACTATATGGCAGTAGCAAGAAATGAGGGTATTTATAACCCCAATATATTCTTTGAATTCCCAGTCAGACAATGGCACTGTATATCAGTAGTAAAAATTGTGGGTGCACGTAACCCCAATATATTCTTTGAATTCCCAGTCAGAAACTGGCACTATATGGCAGTAGCAAGAAATGAGGGTATTTGTATTCCCAATATACTCTTTGAATTCCCAGTCAGACAATGGCACTGTATACCAGTAGTAAAAATTGTGGGTGCACGTAACCCCAATATATTCTTTGAATTCCCAGTCAGAAACTGGCACTATATGGCAGTAGCAAGAAATGAGGGTATTTGTATTCCCAATATACTCTTTGAATTCCCAGTCAGACAATGGCACTGTATACCAGTAGTAAAAATTGTGGGTGCACGTAACCCCAATATATTCTTTGAATTCCCAGTCAGAAACTGGCACTATATGGCAGTAGCAAGAAATGAGGGTATTTGTATTCCCAATATACTCTTTGAATTCCCAGTCAGACAATGGCACTGTATACCAGTAGTAAAAATTGTGGGTGCACGTAACCCCAATATATTCTTTGAATTACCAGTCAGAAACTGGCACTATATGGCAGTAGCAAGAAATGAGGGTATTTGTATTCCCAATATACTCTTTGAATTCCCAGTCAGACAATGGCACTGTATACCAGTAGTAAAAATTGTGGGTGCACGTAACCCCAATATATTCTTTGAATTCCCAGTCAGAAACTGGCACTATATGGCAGTAGCAAGAAATGAGGGTATTTGTATTCCCAATATACTCTTTGAATTCCCAGTCAGACAATGGCACTGTATACCAGTAGTAAAAATTGTGGGTGCACGTAACCCCAATATATTCTTTGAATTACCAGTCAGAAACTGGCACTATATGGCAGTAGCAAGAAATGAGGGTATTTATAACCCCAATATATTCTTTGAATTCCCAGTCAGACAATGGCACTGTATACCAGTAGTAAAAATTGTGGGTGCACGTAACCCCAATATATTCTTTGAATTCCCAGTCAGAAACTGGCACTATATGGCAGTAGCAAGAAATGAGGGTACTTGTATTCCCAATATACTCTTTGAATTCCCAGTCAGACAATGGCACTGTATACCAGTAGTAAAAATTGTGGGTGCACGTAACCCCAATATATTCTTTGAATTACCAGTCAGAAACTGGCACTATATGGCAGTAGCAAGAAATGAGGGTATTTATAACCCCAATATATTCTTTGAATTCCCAGTCAGACAATGGCACTGTATACCAGTAGTAAAAATTGTGGGTGCACGTAACCCCAATATATTCTTTGAATTCCCAGTCAGAAACTGGCACTATATGGCAGTAGCAAGAAATGAGGGTATTTGTATTCCCAATATACTCTTTGAATTCCCAGTCAGACAATGGCACTGTATACCAGTAGTAAAAATTGTGGGTGCACGTAACCCCAATATATTCTTTGAATTCCCAGTCAGACACTGGCACTATATGGCAGTAGCAAGAAATGAGGGTATTTGTATTCCCAATATATTCTTTGAATTCCCAGTCAGACAATGGCACTGTATACCAGTAGTAAAAATTGTGGGTGCACGTAACCCCAATATATTCTTTGAATTACCAGTCAGAAACTGGCACTATATGGCAGTAGCAAGAAATGAGGGTATTTGTATTCCCAATATATTCTTTGAATTCCCAGTCAGACAATGGCACTGTATACCAGTAGTAAAAATTGTGGGTGTATATAGCCCCAATTCTATTGCTAGGGGACTTGCAGGGTATTTCTGGGGTGAAGGTGGGGGGGCACACCGTTGGAACGGGTATCGGGGTATATATCGGGTATACGGGAATACACTGACAGTGTATTCCATTCAGGATCCTGGGAAAGCTGGGTTGCGGCGATTGAGCCCGTCAGTGCCACGTTACACTGACAAGCTTCTCCCTGGAATTTAGCTCTTACAAGAGCTGTTGGTTGTCTTCTCCTTCCTATCCTAGCCTGTCCCTGCCTACCCAGAATCTAAGCCCTAGCTAGCTGGACGGAAACCTCCGTCCTCGGTGAATTGCAAGCTCAGAATGACGCGAAGCTGGGCGTCGCTGTTCTTTTAAATTAGAGGTCACATGTTTTCGGCAGCCAATGGGTTTTGCCTACTTTTTTCAACGTCACCGGTGTCGTAGTTCCTGTCCCACCTACCCTGCGCTGTTATTGGAGCAAAAAAGGCGCCAGGGAAGGTGGGAGGGGAATCGAGTAATGGCGCACTTTACCACGCGGTGTTCGATTCGATTCGAACATGCCAAACAGCCTAATATCCGATCGAACATGAGTTCGATAGAACACTGTTCGCTCATCTCTAATAAAAATGCCTCAAATTAAGACAGATGTCCAATAGAGATGAGCGAACAGTAAAATGTTCGAGGTTCGATATTCGTTTCGAGTAGCCCCTCAATATTCGACTACTCGAATCGAATATCGAACCCTATTATAGTCTATGGGGGGAAAATGCTAGTTTCAGGGGTAGGCAACGTTTGATCAAATTATACTTACCAAGTCCACGAGTGAGGGTCGGGCTGGATCCTCCAAGAAGTCTTCTCCGTGCGGCGTCCCCGCGGCGTCTTCCGGCTCTTCATCGGGCCTGGGCAGAACCGACTGTGCATGCCCGCACTACAAGCAGACATGCGCAGTCGGCTCTGCCCAGCCCCAATGCCTGGCAGAGTGAATGAAAAAGCCGGAAGACGCCGCAAGGAAGCTGCACGGAGAAGACTTCTAAAGGTAGGAGAAGAACCAGCATTGATTGGCCGACTGTATAGCATTTGGCCAATCAATGCTGGTTCTGCATCGAACTTTTACATTCGAACAGCGAGTGGTATTCGATCGAGTACGAGTATTTCGAATACCGTAGTATTTCGAATACCGTAGTATTTCGAATACCGTAGTATTCGATCGAATACCTACTCGATCGAGTACTACTCGCTCATTTCTAATGTCCAAGCATGGTACAGTATATTTGGAACAACTCACTAGGCATATTATTCTTCTGTATACCATCTCATGCATTTAGACTAATATTTTGCACTAAAAATGTTTTAAAAAATTGGCAAGTCCCTGTTATAAAATATACAAATAGATTAAAACATAATACAGCATCTACAGTGCTCCACTTTTTTGGTGCAAAATTTGTGCATTTTCATCTGTCAATCTTCTTCAATATTTTTCAGTCAGAACAGGTCAATTTCATACCTTCATGTCCCATAACGAGTGATTATGAAGATAATCTTGTTTCCCTTAGTCCTAACAGCGGCAGAATGTGGGGTATTTCTGCCCCTGTGTGTTGGTAGGACAGGCGGATATTTAATTAGCCAATAAATGCGTGGCAGGCCCTATAAGAGGGCACAAGAACCTCCCCTCTGCGTGTAAATACAAAAGTACCTCCATAATATTTATATACAGTTTTATACATAAGATATGATTCCCAGGGTGGGAAATCTTGTGCCGCTGTTAGGACTAAGGGAAACAAGATTATCTTCATAATCACTCGTTCCCTGTCGTCCTCAACAGCGGCACAATGTGGGGATATAGCAAGCAGGTCCCCAAGATGGGTGGGATTTAACCCATAACTGAACTTAAGACGGTATGGGCAAAGGCAGTGGAGTCTGCCACTTGGTCCTTCAGGCGATAATGCCGGATGAAGGTAGATTCAGATGCCCACGAGGCAGCTGCGCATATTTGTTCCACAGACAAAGCACTTCTTTCCACCCGAGAAGTGGACACTGCCCTGGTTGAATGGGCATGAAGGAAAGATGGAGCCGACAGCCCTTGGGTGGTATAGGCGACTTTAATAGTCTCGGTAACCCACCGGGATATAGTGGCTTTAGTGGCTTTGGCGCCCTTGTTTCTCCCAGTGTGGCTAACCAACAGGTTTTCAGTCCGCCTAAAAGGGCGAGTGCGCTGCAAGTAGATCTGCAGGCATCTGACTACATCCAGCTTGTGCCATCTTTCTTCTTCAGCAGAAGAAGGGAGGGGAAAAAATACCGGAAGGGAGATTATCTGGTTCCTATTTGCAGCAGATGGTACCTTGGGACGAAAACCCGGGAGGAACCTAAGCTGCACATGGTCAGAAAAAAGGTAGTATATGGCTCCTCAGCAGACAAGGCTTGCAGTTCACCAACCCGTTTGGCAGTTGTTACTGCCAATAGTAGCGCCATCTTGCCGGTTAGTGACTTGAGGGAGATTTCCTCCAAAGGTTCAAATGGATGATCACATAAAGCGTTTAGGACCGGAATAAGGTCCCATTGGTGGACGGGGGTGTTTACCACCGGTCTCAGCCTAGTTGCCCCTTTAATAAAGGTGCTCACTAAGGAATCCTGAGACAAACGCCTCCCCAGATAGGCGGACAGGGCCGCCACGTGTACCTTGAGTGTGGCCGTAGCAAGACCTCTGTCTAGTCCGTCTTGAAGGAAGTCCAGGATCACCTCCGTCCGGGGATCGGTGGAGTCCACTTGATGCTGCAGACACCAGGCATTAAAGATGTTACTTATTCGACGGTAGTTTTTGTTAGTCGAATCTGCTCTGGCGCTGGATAGGGTCTTCAAGACGGCTTGTAACAGTCCTCTATTTCTCAATAGGGACTGGTCAACCTCCAGGCTGTCAGGTTGAGTCTCCTCAGATCCTGGCATCTCAGCTCTCCTTGGGTTACCAGGTCTGGGAGTGGGGGAAGCCTCCAATATATGCCCTGACTCATTTGTATGAGCTGAGCAAACCAAGCCTTTTTGGCCAGAACGGGATTATGGCTATTCCCGAGGCTTGGTCCTGTCTTATTTTTATCAATACCTTTGGTATGATTGGAATTGGAGGGAAAATGTAAAACAGCCTGAACCTCCATGGGATGGACAGGGCATCCACTGCCAAGGGATTGTCCTCCTGGTACAGGGAGCAGAAGGTCCCTACCTTGGCGTTGAGTCGGGTAGCCATAAGATCGACCTCCGGGAGACCCCATCTCTGGACGATCTGTTGAAATACATCTGGATTGACAGACCATTCTCCTGATACGGTAATACACCGACTCAGCTGATCCACTACTATGTTCAGGGAGCCCTTTATGTGAACCGCGGATAACTGGACTAGATTCTTCTCTGCCCAGGCAAATATGAGATTCGTCTCTCTCAGCAAGGTTGGTGACCTGGTGCCCCCTTGTTTGTTTATATAAACAACCACCGTCGTATTGTCTGACCGGATCTTGACTGACTTGCCTTTCAATTCCGGGGCAAAGTGTACTAGGGCCAGGTACACTGCTCTGAGTTCCTTGAGATTGGATGACCCCAGCTCCGGACATCTCCATCGTCCCTGAACAGTTTTGTCTTGACAATGGGCTCCCCATCCCCACTGGGATGCATCTGTTGTCAACAGGGTCCACACTGTCGGGACCGTGGACTTCCGTCTTTCAGGTGTATCCACCATCTGAGGGAAAGACGGGTAACGGGAGAAAGGCAGATCTTCTTGTGCAGTCCCCGTGGAGACCTGTTCCAGGTTCTCAACACTTCCATCTGTAGGGGACGCAAATGCCATAAAGCCCAAGGGACCGCCCTGTCCGAGGATGACATCAGGCCCAGAACTCTCATGGCGGTCCGGATGGTTACCTGCCGAGTGCGCAATAAGAATCGTGCACTGGCCTGGATCCTTTCTTTCCTTGGACTGGAGAGGAAGATCTGCATTGCTTCTGAATCCACTAAAAAAACGAGGAATTTCCTTCGGGTGGATGGAACGACTTCGGACTTCTCCCAATTGATAATCCATCCTAATTCTTGTAGGAAGTTGATGGCAAGGTTGAGCTGCTGGAGGAGAGCAGCAGGAGACTGAGCTTTCAGTAGCCAGTCATCTAGATAGGGAACGATGAAAAGACCCTGAAGTCTGAGGGTCGCGGCGACCGGAGCGATCACCTTGGTGAATACCAGTGGGGCGGATGTGATGCCGAAAGGCAGAGCTGTGAATTGATAGTGCTCCCTGTGGCCGGCCATAGAGACGGCAATCCTGAGGAACTTCCTGTGGGAACGAGCAAGTCCTTCAAGTCGAGGGTAACCATCACCTCTCCTGGTTGAAGAAACACAGCCACGGAATCCACGGTCTCCATTCGAAATGACTTCTTCCTGATAAACTGGTTGAGGTACCTCAGGTCTATTATCATCCTCCAGCCCCCGGTAACCTTGGGGACCAGAAAGACGGGGGAGTAAACTCCCAGACCGTGATCTGAGGCTGGTACCTTCTCCAGGGCGCCCTTGGTAACATAGTCGGCGACCGAGGCTTCCAGACTGGCCTGCTGAGAAGGTGGAAGAATTCGGGTGGAAACGAACCGATCTGGAGGTGGAAGATGAAAATCGATGTGATACCCGTGCTGTATGATCTTCAACACCCATGGGTCTTGAATATGGGTGAACCATGCTCTGAAAAAGGAGGAAAGACGTCCTCCCACAGGAAGAGGGGCCACAGGGAGCTGCCCCACGTCAAAACTCAGGCTTCCTCTTGGTGTCCTCCTTGGAAGCGCCACGTCCGGCTCCCCTAGGGCGGTATCTAGAATGCCGTTGCTGAGCTGGGCGTCTAAAATTAGAGGAAGAACCTCTGCCTCTAGAGGGAGCACGTCTGCCCCTGAATGCTTGAGGTAGGGACTTTCCCCTACCTTCAGCTAATCCCTCCATAATGGCATCCAAACTTTGGCCAAACACTCTTCCCGGTTCAAAAGGGAGAGCGCAGAGAGCTGCCTTTGACGCAAAATCTGCACGCCAAGGCTTTAGCCACAGGGGTCTACGGGCAGCGGTAGACAACGCCATAGATTTGGCGGAGATCTTCAATTGATGGCGGGAGGCTTCCACCAAATAATCTGCAGCCCTATGAACTCTCTTCATAGAGGTCAGGATTTCATCTCTATCCACGCCCGTGTCTATATCCCGCTCCAAGGCGGCTAAACGGTTGCGCAGAAAGTCGCCAACCTTAGAGGAGGCTATGGCCACAGAGGCTTGCGCAGAAGAAGCGGAGTAGATCTTTTTTAGAACAGAGTCCGCCCTACAGTCCAGAGGGTCTTGAAGATTTGAACCGTCTTCTAAGGGCACCAGGGTTCTGCGGGACAGCTTGGCTACGGCCAAATCCACCTTCGGGGGAGGCCCCCAGGAATCCCACTGGGCAGTGTCAACAGGAAACAGAGTTTTGAAAATCCTGGAGAGCGAGTGTCCCTTCTCTGGCTGTTTCCACTGCTGCGCCATAAGGTCGGACAGCGTGGCGTCCGCATGGAAGGCAATATGTCCCCCAGAGGCAGACGTGGAGGCTTCCCCGTCAACATCTCGGCCCACTGTAGACCGGATGGACTTCAGCAGCCTGCCTGTTTGTTCATAATGGAACACAGGTCTGCCGGAAATCACTGAGTCGTCCTCGGAGGAATCATCCTCTGCCACCCGCATGGTCTCTTGCTGAGCTGAGACAAGGTGGAATGGATTCCTTTGAGAGAATCATCCTGTAAAACAAAGAAGGAGAGTACAAGCAAGGGAAAAACTATTTACCCAAGCGATGCCCAAACTCACCATCTCCTTGACCCAAGCCATCATATCTCTGGGAGAGGGCTCCTCAGGTGGAGGGCCTCTGCACCCGCGACAACGGGCCCATTCGTAGCCTAAAAATAATAGGCAAGTTATAGGACCACAGTACATCAAAGGGAACAACCCCTTAAGCCGCTACCTACCATCAGGGAGCGGTGTGTCGCAATTGAAACAGGAAAGATGTTTCCTCTTAGCAGAGGTTTTCCTCCTACCATCCCCAGGAGGGGTAGTAGAGGATGACATATCCTGCAGAAAGAGATAATAGACCATGCAATACTGTCACCATAACATCATACCATGATTTAAAAAGGGTAGATCTTACCAGGTTCAGTAGACCGGATCAGTAAAGGTGACAGACCAATAGGGTTAACAACAGCAAACCCAAATCACAAGTGTACAAGAAATGCACAGCCTTCCAGAATTGCAGGAAGGTAACTAGTGACACGGCTGGGAGCCATGCTTACCCCAGACAGGGGATAATGAAATCATTTTTCTCCCCTCCCCCAGCAAGCCCCTACCAGGGGAAAACTCACCCTCTCCTCAGCTAGGGCTCCGAATAAAAACAATGGAGCCTGGAGACGATCGTGCCGGCCGCGGCTACCACGCCGCGAACTTCCGGTCAAAACCGGAATTGCGCGCAGGCCAAATGCGGCCGCCGCGAATGCAGCCGTGCACAATAGTTCCGGCTGCCGCACGGACCCGCCGCAACCACGGATCTCAGCGGCGTGGTGAAGGGACGGACTGGAGTTCAGCGGTTCACATACAGACGCTGGAGGTAAGTGGAGAGGGGAGGGGGAGAGGAGGAGGAGGATTAGAGGAATAAGCCAACGCAGGCTAATCAGCACCCTCTTCCCCAAGGAAAGAGGGTGATTTAGAAACATCATGCTCAGCCCAGCTGAGCCCTGTAAGAGGACACAAGTCCTCCCACCTGTCCTCTGTCCACACAGGACAGAGGGGAGGTTCTTGTGCCCTCTTATAGGGCCTGCCACGCATTTATTGGCTAATTAAATATCCGCCTGTCCTACCAGCACACAGGGGCAGAAATACCCCACATTGTGCCGCTGTTGAGGACGACAGGGAAATATTTTTTTTGGTTATAAGACAACATATAGCTCAGAGGCAAATCTCAATGCAAATTCTGTAAATGGGCCCCTACCTACCTTGCACTATTTAACACTGTGGGGTATCAGCTGTATACCATATGTGTATGGGAATTTTCTGGCTTCTCCCTGGCAAATAATGAGGGGGAGAGAGGACTCAGGTATGTTGAATTTAACTGGCTGGTCAGGGGTATCTGGGAGTGACTCCTCCATTCTTCCTATGACGTAGGATTGGACACCTTCAGGTCTTTATAACTCACTATGTATGTGCTCATATTATGTGGATTTCAAATATGACAACGTGCATGTAGAAGTGCAAGAAACCTCTGGAATATATTGCACTTGTTGCACTTCTTAGGGACAGACATAATATACTGAGATGTTTGTACTTTGTGGGGTTTTAAAATGTAATCAAAGTTTTTAAATTGACTATAGCTTGCCATGAGTCCAGTCCAGGTAATTGGTGGCAGTCAAGTAGTTACCAGAATTCAAGACTTGACCTTGAGTAACCCCCAATACAGGGTTTCCCTCAATAGCAGAAGGGGTCCCAGCACTCAAAAGGGTTTTTGATTGTAATTAACCCCCTCTAGTGCAGGGACTTCTTCTACTTTAGGAGTTCCTGCAGTCAAGGAGCTACTGGCTGTCATGATTTATCCATGGGTAACCCCCAGTACAGGAACTCCATTTACACCCAAATTACTCTATGCATTTGGTGTTAATATGCTGACAGGTTTGTAATTTGTGAGGTTTTAAAATGTTTTCCAAATTTTATAATTTACTGTGGCTTGCCCTGAGTCCATTGGTTAGTGACAGTCAAGTGGTTACCAGAAGTCAAGATTTGACTGTGAGTAAGCCCCAGTGCAGAGATACCCTCTATAGCAGAAGGGGTCCCTGCACTTGACAGAGTTTTTGACTGTATCTAACCTCCTCCAGCACAGGGACTTCTACTTTAGGAGTTTCTACAGTCAAGGAGTTACCCACTGTCATGATTTAACCATGGGTAACCCTCCCCCACTCCTCCCTAGTGCAGGGACTCCTTTTACACTGAAGGACTCCCTGCATTTGGTGTTAATACGCAGAGATGTTTGTACTTTGTGGATTCTTCAATGTCCTCCAACTTTTTTAAGGTCCTAAACTGAATCTTATGTTGGACAATATTAAACAGTCGGGCAGTTGTACGAAGTTGCCACTAATAATCTCTAATAGAAGTGTAGTGGATAAATGACAAAGGTTGAAGTAGTCCGAATCCCCACACGGATCAGTTTTACCATCTGGTTATTTTTACTACAAAAAGTTTTTTAGAATGGAAACGATTATATTAACTAGTGTTGAGTGTTCAGAGAGGAGTTAATATATTCGCCCCCTCTAGTACTGAAACAGTATGTGAATAGTACTGAAAAAGTATATCGCATGGCCAGCACAGTAAAAAATGAAAAAGATTTATGTTGTTCTACTTTGTTCATAAGCAGAGAAGTGAAATAAATGCTGTGTAGTACTTATTTATTTTAATGGATTTTTTTGCCAGCAGTTTACCTGTTTGCATCCAATCCGTTAAGTGTGTGTGTTTTATTTTCATCTGAAAGCAAAATGCAGCACTTATGATAGAAGGCAGCTTGCTTCCCTCACCATTGAATTGCTTGGTATGAAGGATGCAAAAGTGGAACAGTGAACTGTGAACAGACCCTAACAATATACAGGTATGTAATTTGTCTTTTATTAAAAGCATTCCTCCCTCAGTGAACAACGGGAATCTGTCAGGAAAGTATTCAGCACAGATTTCATTTGTTTGCAGCGCCACCAGAGGGGAAATGAAGTATTACATAGAATCCATTCAAGTCAGTGTGTCGGTAGTGTAATATATGGCCAGGCTGGATCCTTTAGGGTGCTGCATTTATACTAGAGCCACAGAAGAGAAATAACAGACCAGTTTGTAACCTTAGGGTAGTATTCAAGAGCATGGTACACTGGTTATACTTACTCACTGCCACTTCTCTTTGTGGAAAAGTAGCATATATTTCTCTTAGTACATAAGTTGCACAGCTCAGTGGAGATAGACTTGAAATATAGGGGTATTCATTTCAATACAGTTGAATTAGAACCAAGCCATGCCTTTATATTGATGAATATGCCCACTGTGCCCCCATGTTATGGGCCTATACCCACAACCAAGTGGGTACCATGGAATGCAGCGGGATGACATCTGAGTGCATTTTGTGATGCGTTCAAGTTCCATTCTGATAACAAAGATGATTATAGAGCAGGTCCTTTTCTTCTCCCTGTTATTGGAGTGGAATGGATCTGGAAGCCCCATAGATGTCAATGCGTAACAGAAAGCACTTGGATGACACTAGAATGTGACTCCAAGTGTTGTGCGACTGCTTTCCGTGATAAACTTGGACCCCAACTTGAATGAACACTCAGGTTTGTGCATGGACCCTAAGTTTACAACATCTTTAGGAGTTGCTTCTTTCAACTACAACAGGATTTATTTCTCATCACTCTCAATTAGAAAAAAAATCCAAAGACTAGTTCACATGGTGCAACTTTCTAATTCAGGTAATGAGAGTTTCAGTGTAGCCCCAGCCTGAGTTGCGCTCTTTCTTTTGTTCCCTCACCCCCACCCCAAAGTCAGATATCAAGGATCCAAGGGGCTGCCATGGTCTGTAGGAGGAGTAAAGAAGTATCTTGCACAGGAGATCAAGTGATCTCAAGTTCATGTTCAGTGGAGAGGGAAAAAAAAAAAAAAGTAAAGAAGTAAATTTTTAATGTAGAGCGAAAGCCATAAAAACAAAACACAAAAAATAATGACCAAATTGTATACTGTATATATTCTTTCATATGGACTTTACAAAACCATTAATAAACGTTAATAAATATACTCCAAAATTGTGGCAGCTAAAAATTCAACTTGTTGCTCAAAAACAGCCTCATATGGCCATTATGAAAGAAAAATAAAAAAAATATTAATTTGGATGGAAGATAAAATGGTTATGTCCATAAGGGTTACTCTTAAGGCATTTTCCTCTGAAGAATAAAGTACAAGGGACTCCATAATGTCATAAATCAGTAGAACGTCTCTGCACCATAGTGGAAATCCATACCAGTTAGAAACAGATGTAGATTTCCATTACAAGTCACCACAAACTTGACGTGAATTATAATGAACCTGTTGGGTCAAGGCATCCCCGCCCCAGGCCTTCCCAATCCCCGCCCCAGCCTTTCCCAATCCTCGCACCAGCCCTTCCCAATCCCTGCACCTGCTGTTCTAGGAGTAAGAAGAATTGGTCTCCCCATACACGTGTACAAGCATGTGTCCTGAATGGGGAGAGGGTAGAGACATACTATCAGACACCTCCCCTGAGAGTCAAAGGATTGGGCATGTTGAAGTCCAGCAGCCCAACCTCTATCTCTGTTGACATCTGGACAAGAACATATGTAACACCACAGATGTGAACGTACCTTTAGGCTTACATTAACCAAACATGTCCAGCATTGGTTATTAGACTTTGGAAAGTTTTGAGGTGTATAGGTTTTTTTTTTTTCGTTTTTTTTCATGGGGAAAGCACAAATGCAGCCCCCCACTACTATCACAGGGGTCAATCCATCTGAAGTGCATTGATTGGATCTCACCCTGGGAAGACCACTTAATAGATCCTGGATTTTTCCCTTGCCAGGTGGGTAAGTATGTGGGTGTGTTTTTTGTTTGATGTGTAAGGTTACAGTGTTGCCCTGCTGCACAAGTTCTCTGAGGGCATCTGGTCATGGCGCTGGTTTAGAATAACCTGATTATTATGTGTTTAATCCATTAGCCTTATTGGTGTACACAGCAAAATGATCTAATCAAGAGCGTGTTAATGTAAGAAATCCGAAAATCGTCAGGATCTACGTCCCCGCTGGACTGTTCAAGTACCAGGAGGAAGTAAATGTTTTCATGCCAAAATGCAAGAAAATGTAATTCTGTGCTGCATAGATCATCACAAGTATTAGCTGGTAACAGAATGCACAGTAGGGCACTTATAATGAATCTACTTCAATATATACTGTATGCGCTAAGTACCTTTAATTTACGCAGATAGCAAGTGATTTATGAACTTCCTTGGTTATACTTTTTTTGTATTCAAGGATAGGGCAGCAATTTTTCCTCCTTAGAACTGTTATTATTATATTACTTCCTATGACCAGGAATGTGAATACGGTATTACTGAGATACAAATCTCATATAGTGAGGGCTCAAACAGTAGTAGTGGTGCATATGATTAAATCCAATATGACACAATGAGGCCCCATTCACATGGCAATCGGGGGTGGACTTTGGCGCGAAATCCACGTCATAATCCGCCCCCTCACAATGGTGGCCTATGTAGACCACTAGCGTTCTTTTTCCCGCTAGCAGCATGTTGCCGCTAGCGGAAAAAAGAAACAAGCTGCCCTTTCTTCAGGCGGATTCCGCGGCTGAATCAGCTGCGGTGTCCGCCTCGTGACTGCACCCTCTGGACTAGGCCCAATCATTTGGGCCCAATCCAGAGCGGAAAACCGCAACGGGATGCAGTGCACTGCATCGGCAGCCGCAACGGAATATGCACACGCGTATTCACTTATGAACTAGACCTAAAGGTTAGTTATCCACATTCAACAGCAGTACAATTGTCCAGGTGACAACTATTCCTACCTAATTCCCTATATAGCATGTATATGTTCACCATGGGATGAGTGGAATAAGACGGTCCCAGACACCAGTATTTGGGCTTAAGTTATCTTCAAAAAGAACAAAAGGATCCAACGCTGAGATTCCCAATTAATCTTTTCTCCCATCTATTGGGCAAGAGTCCAGAGGACCTATGCATATTATATCGTTGGCTGCTAAAATCACACAAAAATCAATGGGTAACACTGACTTTTATGAAATATTTTAAAAGCCAAGTTAAATAAAGCCCTTATGCAGAGGCGTAACATTTGCCTGTTATATTTCCAAAGCTCCCTCTTTTTACACTTGAAAGTAAATATCACAGTTTTTTACAAGACTGGTCCAAAAATTTGTGTCTGTTAATAATATATAATTATTACAGATACGACAAAGTTTTTCTGATCTTCAGATCTCCTGCATAGTCAAAGAACTAAGTGAACCAAGACCCAGTTTCCATGGACATCGTACAATCGCATTATAGGAGTGCCAATGGGATGACAGAGAATCTCTCTTAGCTACTTATATGGCATGATCACTTATGGCTCCAACATCTAAAAGCTGGGATGGCAAGGATAAGATTATACAATGGATGTTGCCACAGTGTTAAGAAAATTAAGACAAAATGGTGGAATTAAAAGAATCATATGTAAAAAACAAGACATTCATACAAGGTGTGTGTGTAAGATCTTATACAGTGGCGTAACTAAAGTCTTGTGGGCCCGGGTGCAATCTTTTGTCCGGGGCCCTCTACCTCATCCCTACAGCAAATTCTTGATAGCGATGGTTACGGGTGCTAAGGAGTTTAATCTACCCTAGTATGGTTATGGTAATCTGTGGGTCTCCTTAGTTTATGGGCCAGATGGAAGCTGCAATCTCAATACTGATTCCAGTGCTTATGGGCAGGGCGGTTTTAGGAAAATTGGGGCCCTGGGCAAGTTTTCGAGTGGGGCCCTAAATTCTAAGATACCGTACCAACATCACAATTTGGTAATTGAATACACATATAATCACTTTAAACTATATTTTAATTATATTAAAGAAATTCACTGTAATATAAACCAAACATGATTTAATAGAACTTTTAAATTCAGCATCCTAATGGCTGGATTCACATAGAAGCATTAAAAAAACCGCTGTGTCTACGCCACGGGCCCCCCCAGCCTTAGGCCCGGTTGACATCTGTGTTCAGGATTCCATTCGGGAAGTCCGCTTGGGCACCCCATGAACAGAAATCTATACACATGGCTATAATGGGGTCCGTGTGGTTTCCACGGTAACTGATTTTTAATCCGGATTAGGTTTCTGTCAGGGGTGTCCCCAAGCAGACTTCCCGAATGGAAATCCAAACGCAGATGTTAATGGGGGTCTTAAAGGGGTTTTTGTTACACCAAGAGTAGGCAACCTAATTCTAATATTGGTGACACCTACACTAAAGTCATACTATATACTGTAACATAGGGGTGCTGTCATACTGTGCTCCTAGACACATATGTTTACCGCTATTTGGCTGAATACATGTGTACTTTTCCATTAGAAGCAATATCAGTACATCTGTAACCTACAACTAGAGGTAAATGTATGTGACTGTGGGCAGAGTGAGTAGGATTGTGACACACAATGTACCTGGATGTCGCATCCAGTCCCTAGTCACTGGTACTTTCACTTTTATGTAAGTGAAACGCAGTTTAATTTCAGCCATTTTTAATTCCTGACTGTGCGGCAACAGCAAAATCACAGCCAGGAATTAATGAGCGTCACACTTACCCCAAAGTGACAGCACTGGTGAAAGGGAACTAGCATTAACTGTAGCCGCATCTGGGTACACAGTGTGTCACCAACTGAAAAGAAACATCCTCAGGGTAAGTTCACACTGGGTTTTTTGGACCAGAACCTGGGGCGGAGGCCGTCTCAGGTTTTGGTCCAAAATATGAGAGCTGCGACTGGATGCCGGTGCACTGCAAATACGAGCCGGGTACACAGCAACTAATACACAGACTGAAAGAGACACAGACAGGATATCTGACCGAGCAGGAGACCAGGGAACACAAAGTGAATGGCTGGCAAGGATACAAGCCTGGGTGGGGTTTAAATAACAGCAAAGAAAAACACACCCAAAACCAATGATGGCTAATGGCATAGAGTACTGAGAGTAGGGAAAATATTTAACCCTTAATCACCTAAGCGCAACCAACAGAACTCTTAACACGTCTCCAGGGGAGGCGCCGCGCAGCGACTCCGTGTCCTGACAGATACAGAGCAATTCAGTCCAGCCAGATACGCTCAACCCAGCTTTGCAGGCAGTGTCCCCCCCAAACACCTAACAGGGATACAGAGCAATTCAGTACAGCCAAATACGCTCAATCCAGCTTTGCAGGCAGTATCCCCCCAAACACCTAACAGGGATACAGTGCAACTCAGTACAGCCAGATACACTCAACCCAGCTTTGCAGGCAGCGTGTAACCCCAAAACAGGGATACAGAGCAATTCAGTGCTGTTCAGGCAGTGTGTAACCCCAAAATAGAGATACAGAGCAATTACGTCCGGCTATGTACGCTAAATCCAGATATCCAGAGTGTATACCCCCAATACCTAGGTGGGAGACACCGAAATTCAGTCCGCCTATGTACGCTCAATCCAGATATCCAGGGTGTGTACTCCCAAAACCTAGGTGGGAGACACCGAAATTCAGTCAGGCTATGTACGCTCAATCCAGATATCCACGGTGTGTACCCCCAAAACCTAGGTGGGAGACACAGAAATTCAGTCAGGCTATGTACGCTGAATCCAATTTTTAAGGATCTACCCCACAAAGCTAAGTGGGAGACAGCTATTCATTCAGTCAGGCCATGTATGGTCAAACATGTTTTTAATACGGTACCCCCCAAAGCTAAGTGGGATACACAGCAATTCAATCAGGCTATATCAGGTCAATCCAATTTTTAAGGGTCTAACCCACAAAGCTAAATGGGAGACACAGCCGTTCATTCAGTCAGGCCATGTATGGTCAATCTTGTTTTTAATGCTGTACCCCCCAAAGCTAAGTGTGATACACAGCAAATCAGTCAGGCTATATCAGCTCAATCCAATTTTTAGGGGTCTACCCCCAAAAGCTAAGTGTGATACACAGCAAATCAGTCACGCTATATAAGCTTAATCCAATTTTTGGTCAGTCCAGTATTGTTTGCTCTCCATGATGTGAAGTATGCCTTTGTCTCTTGAAAAGCAACCCAACATGAAGTCAGCCATGTGTGCCAGTGTGTTACTGGACATGACTTTGCTGCCCCCAACTGTAAGGGTCACTCTCCATTTCCTCCGGTTCTGCCGGAGGCTCGTCTGTGAGGATGCAGAGTCTAAAATCGGACCACAAGGGAGACTGCTGTGGTCCGATCTTAGACTCCGCCTCCTCACAGACGAGCCTCCAGCAGAACCAGCATTGATTGGCCGAATGCTGTACACTGGCCAATCAACGCTGGTCAATTCATTCCTATGAGAAAAAGTCAGCTCTCTCGTAACAGCAAGCTGCCAGCTCTCCCGACTAGCAAGGACAAGCCTGCTGCAGAACCAGCATTGATTTGCAGAATACTATACACTGTATAGCATTTGGTCAATCAACGCTGGCTCTGAATCGAATATTTACTGCAAATAGCTAGTAGTATTCGATCGCGTACGAATATTTCGAATACCGTAGTATTCGATCGAATACCTACTCGATCGAATACTACTCGCTCATCTCTAGTTATTAATAGTGTGCTATGGCATACTCACTTCATACCCACGTCAACATTCATATCAACATCATGTCCATTCCAGTATTTCCTGCATCATTTCTGATAGGTAAATTGTGACCCATTTTTTTATCACCACCCACTCCTATGACACATCTCATTCCATGACAGTACATCATAAAAGTCTCCCCTATGTGAGAGTTAATCCCAATAAGCCTTATCTTATGAACCGGCAAAAGTAATGTTATTCTTCCCACACAATTTCACTTTTATGTTATGGATCATATAATAAATTCAATTGAATCCAAATGTTAATGACCCAACCTTAGAGACAACAGATCAGCCATACAGATCCAGAATAGTTCAGAACGCCCAATATTTCCTCTGGCATTAGAAGGAACGCTTGCAAATATTCCCTCATGCTCTCTTGTTCCATCAGATAAGTCCCCCCGAAGGAAAATTCATGGGAGTGGAAATCCTCTGCATTCTGATGGTAGCTGTAAAATAGAAGATTCGATCTGAACTCTGTAGCAAAAGGAATTCTATAGAGACACCATGTGAGGACCATTTGTGTGGCACAGGTCCAAAGATGGTATAAGATACTGAGTGGTTATAAAATTATCTATCACATCATAGTAGCTCAGTTTAGCAGCATGTTCATGTAAAGATGGGTCTAGAAGCTGTAAAATTAACATATTTTAGGCGTAATAAATAGGTCATGGTCTCCTAGGGGGAGGGAGCATTAACCACACCCCTCACCTGCTCTTTCTACATATAAACATTCTTCTTCAGGAGACCTCTTGCTACTGAAACTTTCCGTCACTGTTTTTCTTTACTTTAAAATTGCTTTTTTTTCTGTGCATTTTAACTTTTTGTAATCTTTTTGTGTGTATTAAATATTTTAGTTTTTATCTTACTCCGCAGACTCTATGTTTTTGCAGGCAAACCCTATTGAACTTCTTATATCATAAGTAGAGATGAGCGAACACTAAAATGTTCGAGGTTCGAAATTCGATTCGAACAGCCGCTCACTGTTCGAGTGTTCGAATGGGTTTCGAACCCCATTATAGTCTATGGGGAACATAAACTCGTTAAGGGGGAAACCCAAATTCGTGTCTGGAGGGTCACCAAGTCCACTATGACACCCCAGGAAATGATACCAACACCCTGGAATGACACTGGGACAGCAGGGGAAGCATGTCTGGGGGCATAAAAGTCACTTTATTTCATGGAAATCCCTGTCAGTTTGCGATTTTCGCAAGCTAACTTTTCCCCATAGAAATGCATTGGCCAGTGCTGATTGGCCAGAGTACGGAACTCGACCAATCAGCGCTGGCTCTGCTGGAGGAGGCGGAGTCTAAGATCGCTCCACACCAGTCTCCATTCAGGTCCGAGCCAGCGCTGATTGGCCGAAGGCTGGCCAATGCATTCCTATGCGAATGCAGAGACTTAGCAGTGCTGAGTCAGTTTTGCTCAACTACACATCTGATGCACACTCGGCACTGCTACATCAGATGTAGCAATCTGATGTAGCAGAGCCGAGGGTGCACTAGAACCCCTGTGCAAACTCAGTTCACGCTAATAGAATGCATTGGCCAGCGCTGATTGGCCAATGCATTCTATTAGCCCGATGAAGTAGAGCTGAATGTGTGTGCTAAGCACACACATTCAGCACTGCTTCATCACGCCAATACAATGCATTAGCCAGTGCTGATTGGCCAGAGTACGGAATTCGGCCAATCAGCGCTGGCTCTGCTGGAGGAGGCGGAGTCTAAGGTCGGACCTGAATGGAGACTGGTGTGGAGCGATCTTAGACTCCGCCTCCTCCAGCAGAGCCAGCGCTGATTGGCCGAATTCCGTACTCTGGCCAATCAGCGCTGGCCAATGCATTCTATTAGCCCGATGAAGTAGAGCTGAATGTGTGTGCTAAGCACACACATTCAGCACTGCTTCATCACGCCAATACAATGCATTAGCCAGTGCTGATTGGCCAGAGTACGGAATTCGGCCAATCAGCGCTGGCTCTGCTGTAGGAGGCGGAGTCTAAGGTCGGACCTGAATGGAGACTGGTGTGGAGCGATCTTAGACTCCGCCTCCTCCAGCAGAGCCAGCGCTGATTGGCCGAATTCCGTACTCTGGCCAATCAGCGCTGGCCAATGCATTCTATTAGCCCGATGAAGTAGAGCTGAATGTGTGTGCTAAGCACACACATTCAGCACTGCTTCATCACGCCAATACAATGCATTAGCCAGTGCTGATTGGCCAGAGTACGGAATTCGGCCAATCAGCGCTGGCTCTGCTGGAGGAGGCGGAGTCTAAGGTCGGACCTGAATGGAGACTGGTGTGGAGCGATCTTAGACTCCGCCTCCTCCAGCAGAGCCAGCGCTGATTGGCCGAATTCCGTACTCTGGCCAATCAGCGCTGGCCAATGCATTCTATTAGCCCGATGAAGTAGAGCTGAATGTGTGTGCTAAGCACACACATTCAGCACTGCTTCATCACGCCAATACAATGCATTAGCCAGTGCTAATTGGCCAGAGTACGGAATTCGGCCAATCAGCGCTGGCTCTGCTGGAGGAGGCGGAGTCTAAGGTCGGACCTGAATGGAGACTGGTGTGGAGCGATCTTAGACTCCGCCTCCTCCAGCAGAGCCAGCGCTGATTGGCCGAATTCCGTACTCTGGCCAATCAGCGCTGGCCAATGCATTCTATTAGCCCGATGAAGTAGAGCTGAATGTGTGTGCTAAGCACACACATTCAGCACTGCTTCATCACGCCAATACAATGCATTAGCCAGTGCTGATTGGCCAGAGTACGGAATTCGGCCAATCAGCGCTGGCTCTGCTGGAGGAGGCGGAGTCTAAGGTCGGACCTGAATGGAGACTGGTGTGGAGCGATCTTAGACTCCGCCTCCTCCAGCAGAGCCAGCGCTGATTGGCCGAATTCCGTACTCTGGCCAATCAGCGCTGGCCAATGCATTCTATTAGCCCGATGAAGTAGAGCTGAATGTGTGTGCTAAGCACACACATTCAGCACTGCTTCATCACACCAATACAATGCATTAGCCAGTGCTGATTGGCCAGAGTACGGAATTCGGCCAATCAGCGCTGGCTCTGCTGGAGGAGGCGGAGTCTAAGGTCGATTATGTCTTGAATGTTTAGATACCGATCATTATAAAGAATAAGGGACTACTTGCTTGCCAAATGGAAAACCTTTCTTGAATTCTATTACTCCAGTCAAGAAATAGAAGACATGCTTAAAGAGAACCTTTCACCCCCTCCACCAAGTCATTGCATCCTTCACTCTTCCACTAATTTTAGGGCAGTTGGAATTTTTTTTCTCTAACCCAATCTTTTTTCTGGAAAAATTGTTCTCTTTCACTGTCAGACGGGTGGCCCTAGGCTGCAGAAGAAAGACAGGAACCGCCCACCTGACAGCAAAGCACATAATTGTGGTGAATCTAACAGCAATTGTGCTGAAAGGGAACAGCGAAGACAAGAGACAAATACATTGTAGTTGGGTCAGAATCAGTAGAGCAACACAGATTGAAGGATGTAAAGAGTTAATGTTGGTTGAGGTGGTGAAAGGTTCCAGGTATAATGTCGTACACTTAAAGATGACTTTTCACTAATTCTGGTTATTAGTATCCGTTAATAGGCATCACTCCACTAGCGTAACTAGTTTTGGTGCCTGATGTGCTATTTAAGCTTTGTAATGTCAGGTGGGAGGTGTCAGGCAGGGGGCGTGACTCAGAGCTCCAGTCAGAGGCAGCCAGTGTCAGAGCTCAGAATCACACCCCTTGTGTGATCCTGCCTGACTCTGCCCTCCTGACATTACACAGCCTATATAGTATATCAGGCACCAAAACTAGCAGCACTGATTGCTCAGGAATGGTGGGGACTAGAGAAAAAATTTCAATAGTTCCAGATTCAATGGAGCAGCACCTATTAATTGATGTAAAGAGCAGGACTTGTTGAAGGGGTGAAAGGTCCTCTTTAAAGGAAACCCGGAGTCTCCTGAGATTTATGGGGTTATATTTGACTTTATATCCATGCAGTTTCGTTGGGGAAGTTTCTGGTCCACTGGAAGGAGGGAGAGTACATTGCATCATGGGAAGGAAACATATGCGCTGGCTATAGTTTTTTCTTTTTCTACTTGGGTTTGTACAACTTGGTCTGTCTAGTATTGTTTTAAGTACTACATGCTCTTTAAGTTGTAGCTTCTCATCTCCAGTTATCTTCAACTAAGTGGTTTTGCTAAGTAAAAAGTACTTGAGATAGTAAACGGCAGTATGAAAGATGTAATGGTGAGTGGCAATATTCCTGATGCTTAATTGTAGTGTTTGCAGTGAGATCATTTTATTTGATAACAGATGGAAAACATATTGGTGCAGAGTTGCTAAGGGGGCGTTCACACTACCGTTGGTGACCGTCAGCAGTGTCCGTAGCTATTGTCCGTTTCAAGATTTTGGCAATGGATACTCAGAAATCCATTAAAATTTCCATTCATTTCAATGGGATTTTATTATGTATCCGTTAGTGTCCGTTTACACCCAAGTCCGTTTTTTTTTTTTTAACATTGAAGTCTATGGGCTTATAATGGACAGTAATGATAGGTGTCCATTTTTTTTTTAAAACGGACCCCTTCATAATGGAATCCAATGGTAGTGTCAACCCTGCCTAATAAAAATGTGCTAGACATTTTTTGAAATTTTTGTGTCAAAAACTAAACTGCAGAATTTTATAAATCATTTTAGATACTTTTTATGCCTTACTGGAAATGGTTGTGGTACAGGGGTATTGGCTTGAGATGCAACATTGTGCCCCAAAATTTTGGCTAACATATAGGTGGTTAATAGATTATACAGACTTAGACTATGTTAGATTTATCATCCAGCATTAACCACTCTGATAAATCTGCACATAAAACTGTCTAGTCTAAGGAGAAAATATAGTAAACCATCTGCATTCTGGAGTCATTTGCAAAATTTTGAGATTTATTAATGCTGTTAGACATATTTATCAAGCATATGTGTCATTTTTAGTCTTATTTGCACCAAACCCAGCACTTTTCCTTTTGCTCTAGAATTGGAAACATGGCTTAGGAGTAAGGAGTGAGTTAGAAACATTTATGACTTGTGATTTATTTTAAAGTCGCAAAATTTGTTGCAATTTTACTTGGTCCCTAGGTGTAGTAGATAATAGAGAAAGTTGAATCATAAATTCACTCTGAGATACGGCAAATTTCTCATACTAATAGTGCAAGCAAGGGAAAGGTCATAGGCAGCATTCAGAAGCAAAGAAGAAAAAATCTTCAGGTGAGTATAAAAACTAATGTAAACCCTGTTATAAACCCTTTGTATGTTTGTTTTTCTCTGATGGTACCCAGCTCTTCCTGGTACTCCCGGTGTATTGGGTATCAGGATGATAGTAAGAGGAGTTAGTGTTGGCCTTTTGGCTACTACAAAGCCCTGACTTGTAATAATGGAAATCTATCAATGCGACTCCATTAATAACATGGTTAAATAGTTACAAACAAACAACTTATTTCTATGGAAATAAACACTATCCCACATAATCCCTGTTTTTCCATTTTAAATTGATAATAATAGAGACATGCATATGTTTGCTACCTTATCTATTTGGTAGTGGTTGAAGGGGAGAATCTTGGTTGATGCTAAAAGTCAAATGGATGAATTGAATCGGAATTACTATTGTAATTGCAGCTTGCTTTTTATGTGACATAAAGGAAAATATTGTGCACAGTGATGAAGTTTTGGAACATCTAGTTTATTTATACAAAATTTTTCCTGCTCACTCAAAAAGGATTTGTGGCTTGACTGGTCTAGGACATAGTTGCACAGGATAAGAAGGTAATAAAATAATAGATGGTATAAACTCAGACTATTTCATCAGTCATTGTGATAAATCAGTCACAATTTCAGATTGCTTGTTTAACAGTCAATGTTTTTCAAAATAATAGAAGAGATAGGTAGCAAGGGCAGTACAGCACATGAAAGCATGCATGAAAAAAATTACAGAACATGTATCAAGTGAAAGTATGGGAGAAAGTGAACCTGCGTGTCCTTGATCCTCTCCATTCCCCCTCTTCATGTCTTTGTTTCCTCTCTAGCAATGTCTTATTGTAGCGGGAGAGATAACAGTTTCTCTTGTTGGATAGGACAAGAGGTGAATGTACTAATTGCTGCTAAAATATAGTCAAGGTTGTTGTCTCCAAATGATAAAAAGCTGGGGGAAAAAGTCAGACAATGTAGAATATTAGCTTGGTAATAAATAGAGATGAGCGAACAGTGTTCTATCGAACACATGTTCGATCGGATATCAGGGTGTTCGCCATGTTCGAATCGAATCGAACACCACGTGGTAAAGTGCGCCAAAATTCGATTCCCCTCCCACCTTCCCTGGCGCCTTTTTTGCACCAATAACAGCGCAGGGGAGGTGGGACAGGAACTACGACACCGGGGGCATTGAAAAAAATTGGAAAAAGTCATTGGCTGCCGAAATCAGGTGACCTCCTTTTTAGACGAATAGTGGATTTCAAATCCGGGTCATATGAGAATGTGAACTTTGTGACTATGAGACAGGGATAGCTGTACAGGCAGGGATAGCTAGGGATAACCTTTATTTAGGGGGGAATGTTATTAAAAATAACTTTTTGGGGCTCTATCGGGTGTGTAATTGTGATTTTTGTGAGATAAACTTTTTCCCATAGGGATGCATTGGCCAGCGCTGATTGGCCGAATTCCGTACTCTGGCCAATCAGTGCTGGCCAATGCATTCTATTAGCTTGATGAAGCAGAGTGTGCACAAGGGTTCAAGCGCACCCTCGGCTCTGATGTAGCAGAGCCGAGGCTGCACAAGGGTTCAAGCGCACCCTCGGCTCTGATGTAGGAGAGCCGAGGGTGCACTTGAACCCTTGTGCACCCTCAGCTCTGCTACATCAGAGCCGAGGGTGCGCTTGAACCCTTGTGCACACTCTGCTTCATCAAGCTAATAGAATGCATTGGCCAGCGCTGATTGGCCAGAGTACGGAATTCGGCCAATCAGCGCTGGCTCTGCTGGAGGAGGCGGAGTCTAAGATCGCTCCACACCAGTCTCCATTCAGGTCCGACCTTAGACTCCGCCTCCTCCAGCAGAGCCAGCGCTGATTGGCCGAATTCCGTACTCTGGCCAATCAGCACTGGCTAATGCATTGTATTGGCGTGATGAAGCAGTGCTGAATGTGTGTGCTTAGCACACACATTCAGCTCTACTTCATCGGGCTAATAGAATGCATTGGCCAATCAGCGCTGGCCAATGCATTCTATTAGCGTGAACTGAGTTTGCACAGGGGTTCTAGTGCACCCTCGGCTCTGCTACATCAGATTGCTACATCTGATGTAGCAGTGCCGAGTGTGCATCAGATGTGTAGTTGAGCAAAACTGACTCAGCACTGCTAAGTCTGCATTCGCATAGGAATGCATTGGCCAGCCTTCGGCCAATCAGCGCTGGCTCTGCCGGAGGAGGCGGAGTCTAAGGTCGGACCTGAATGGAGACTGGTGTGGAGAGATCTTAGACTCCGCCTCCTCCAGCAGAGCCAGCGCTGATTGGTCGAGTTCCGTACTCTGGCCAATCAGCGCTGGCCAATGCATTCTATTAGCTTGATGAAGCAGAGTGTGCACAAGGGTTCAAGCGCACCCTCGGCTCTGATGTAGCAGAGCTGAGGCTGCACAAGGGTTCAAGCGCACCCTCGGCTCTGATGTAGGAGAGCCGAGGGTGCACTTGAACCCTTGTGCACCCTCAGCTCTGCTACATCAGAGCCGAGGGTGCGCTTGAACCCTTGTGCACACTCTGCTTCATCAAGCTAATAGAATGCATTGGCCAGCGCTGATTGGCCAATGTATTCTATTAGCCTGATGAAGTAGAGCTGAATGTGTGTGCTAAGCACACACATTCAGCTCTACTTCATCGGGCTAATAGAATGCATTGGCCAGCGCTGATTGGCCAGAGTACGGAACTCGACCAATCAGCGCTGGCTCTGCTGGAGGAGGCGGAGTCTAAGATCGCTCCACACCAGTCTCCATTCAGGTCCGACCTTAGACTCCGCCTCCTCCAGCAGAGCCAGCGCTGATTGGCCGAATTCCGTACTCTGGCCAATCAGCACTGGCTAATGCATTGTATTGGCGTGATGAAGCAGTGCTGAATGTGTGTGCTTAGCACACACATTCAGCTCTACTTCATCGGGCTAATAGAATGCATTGGCCAATCAGCGCTGGCCAATGCATTCTATTAGCGTGAACTGAGTTTGCACAGGGGTTCTAGTGCACCCTCGGCTCTGCTACATCAGATTGCTACATCTGATGTAGCAGTGCCGAGTGTGCATCAGATGTGTAGTTGAGCAAAACTGACTCAGCACTGCTAAGTCTCTGCATTCGCATAGGAATGCATTGGCCAGCCTTCGGCCAATCAGCGCTGGCTCTGCCGGAGGAGGCGGAGTCTAAGGTCGGACCTGAATGGAGACTGGTGTGGAGCTATCTTAGACTCCGCCTCCTCCAGCAGAGCCAGCGCTGATTGGTCGAGTTCCGTACTCTGGCCAATCAGCACTGGCCAATGCATTTCTATGGGGAAAAGTTAGCTTGCGAAAATCGCAAACTGACAGGGATTTCCATGAAATAAAGTGACTTTTATGCCCCCAGACATGCTTCCCCTGCTGTCCCAGTGTCATTCCAGGGTGTTGGTATCATTTCCTGGGGTGTCATAGTGGACTTGGTGACCCTCCAGACACGAATTTGGGTTTCCCCCTTAACGAGTTTATGTTCCCCATAGACTATAATGGGGTTCGAAACCCATTCGAACACTCGAACAGTGAGCGGCTGTTCGAATCGAATTTCGAACCTCGAACATTTTAGTGTTCGCTCATCTCTAGTAATAAACTATTCATTGTTCTGTTTATGTGGTGAACTAAATCCAGGAATGTCTCTTGTTGCTGCAAAGCAAAAGCCAAATAAACGCCCCAAATTATACATGCTGTCCCTCTTCCATGAGGACAGGGGAATGTTCGGATTTACCTTCTTCAGATCTTCTCTTGAATAAATGTTGTCCAAGATCAGACTTACCAGGGGTAAAGGCAGACAAGGGTGAAACAAAAAATAAACAATCATTACTTACCTGATGTATTTAAAGATTGGCAAATCTCTCAGAATTCATTTTGTTTCAAGTTCGGATGATTCACGTCTAAGATGTGTTTTGTGTTGGGGCAGCATGGTGGCTCAATGGTTAGCACTGCAGTCTTATAGCAATGGAGTTCTGGGTTCAAAGCATCCTCAAGAAGTTTGTACGTTCTTCACGTTTGTGTGGATTTTCTCCCATGCTCCAACGACATACTGTTAGGGAAAAATCTAGATTGTGAGTCCTATATGGGGCTTACAATCGATATTTAAAAAAAAAAAAAAAAATTGTTTCCAATTGAACAAGTTCAGTACAAACCACACCTTAAAATGGCTTAAAACATAGTGAAATACACTCTCAGGGCACTAGAATCCAATCTATACAATTTTCAGACCCCAGAATATAATAGGTGGAGGATCAGGGGAGGTGTAAAAAAACTAAAATATTCATGCCTTCTGCTTCCCCTTTTGGGCCACCTCATTGCATCCAGTGCTCTATCTCTCTTTCTTCCTCCTCAGTGACATTATGCGGCCATGACCTCAGCAGTGACATGGTCAGCAGGCCTTTGTGTTGACGTTGGTGGGATTTGAATTTAGGACATCAGTGTTAATAGTGTTAAGCCACTATGCTGCATCACATTAACAACTTGTCACCTAGGGCGGACTGGCCATATACTTTACAGGGAAGAAAGGATCTATGCCTGATTCATGAATGGGACAGAGCATCTCCAACCCTCACGTGGCTTCTCTTGGACACTTCTTCTGGTAGTCCACCTCAAACCGTGTGATCATAACCTGTGAATTTTATGATTTTACAAATGAACAATTTAGAAAATTTCCAATATTTGATCCCAATACCTACCTGACAGTACAAGTCTATGGAAGAATATTGTTGGGGAGTTATTGATGTTGTGCTGTAAGGTCTACCTTTCTGACAATGAAGGGATATTGGTGCCAGCAAACTAACGACACCAATATCTCCAGCACCGGAGCTCTTATCGGGAAGGCTTTCTAGCGGTATATAATATGTAAAGGTCCTCTTTAATGGGATCAGTTAATATCAGTTCTGGTGTTAATATCAGTTCTTCCTGCTTCCCAATATACTCATGGTTTGAGGGAGTGGTGTCTGTAAGATGTCTATTTCTCACAGTATACACCTTGGTACACTGTTGTATACTAAGTGGGCAGTCATAAGTTACTGTCTCTGAAAAATAAAATTCCCTCCGATAATAAAGAATCTTTTTCTTTGCAATTTCTTATTCCAAGTCATATGAAGCCTATCCATGTTAAACACCCCATTCATCTTTCCCAAGAACAGAGCAATGGATGGTGCCTTGGGGGAAATCCTTGTTTGGAGTATAGTTTTGCAAGCCCCTGAAGCTGAGCCTAATAGAAACTGTGAGATTTAGGGATGTGTTGTATATCTACTTGAAAAAATACTGTGTGTCCATTCTAGCATTAAAGGGGTTGTCCCATCACAAGGATCCTATCTATACTGCTAGTTTATGTGGATTTAAGACTTTTCCTAAATGCATTGCTTTATCAAAACTGCTTTGTTTGGCTTAATTTATTCACTTCATTGTTTACACTCCGTTTCTATGGCCCTTGGGATTATCTGCTCATTTGTCAAGTGATGTAGCTGCCTGCTCTCAGAGGGGGAGGGAGGGGCTGGGAGCAGCTCTGAGCTATGGTGTCTTTTAAGTAGTGGAGCTTCTCAGATAGGGGATGTGAGAGGGATTTCTGAGCTCTTATCAGTCGGTTTAATTGAATTTGGCTAATAAGGGCTGAGATAGGGAGTCCTTTACCTCTGTATGTAATGAAAACTGACTCAAATCCAGCTCTGCTACATCAGCTTCACACTGCGGTAATTCATTTACAACCAATCCCGTGCAAGTGAAACCCCGCCCACCTATGTGCCGAGGAAAGCAGGAAGTGAAGAGAGCACAACAGCCTGCAGGTTAGTGAACAAGCGTCATGGGAATACCCCTTTAAGCAAAACTCTATCTTGTTTCTTTTGGATGTAATCCTTTAGTTTCCTCCAGAACCTTCTTATTCTTCTACATTTACACAAACAATGTATTAAATCTGCCTTAAGGGCCCCACACTTCAAACAGACTTGTTCGTCATCCCCTTCAATTCCTGTCTCTTGGGAGAAAAATAACTTCTATGTTGGAGTTTGAACTTCATTGCTAGATACATGGCTGCATGTAATACACTAACCATCTTGCTGTAGGCTATAAGCAAATCTTCCTCGATCTAATTGGGGAACTCTCTGGTCCATGTTATTACACCTCCTGTGGAAGTAACATCCTCCAATGCTATTTTTGAAATAGAGTAAATAGTGTTAATATGCTCGTATTATGGCTCATATGCCATAGGTTCATGTTCTAGTACTCTCCGGACAGGTCCCACAAAATGTTTGGGCTGCATTACTGCAAATTATGACCCACCCAACTTTGGATATTTTGTTTCAGATCTTCCCAAGGAATAATCCTACTAATATTATAAATGTGAAAGTTTATGTGCTTGGGTGTTTGTCACTCAATCACACAAAAACGGCTCAATGGATTTAGATGAAATTTGGCACATAGATAATTTGTAACCTCTATTAACACATAGGCTACTTTTTATCCCAGTAAATGACATGGCTTCACGACTGTTATGAATTTATGTTCACATACTATATTAAACAGCTCTTGGCAGCAGGTCTCTCTCAGTTAATTACACTTTGCTGATACAGCCAGGTCTGTTATCTCTCTATGTAAACACATAGATAACAATGAGTTCACTGTGTGCAAGCATTTGCATATTATCTGATCTGCTCCAGTGCTGAGACACTGACATCAAAAAAACCCTTTAATCCAAATTGGCAGTTTGCCAATTTTAAACATGCTGGGAAAAACAAAATCTATTTTGTCACAAAATTCTAAAACAACGAGAGCTATGAAAGTAGCCAGAAGTCAACAGACTTCTCCTCAAGCGAAGCTCAGGAGGATTGCTCAAGCTAGGCGTCAAGTAGCTCTTAGAGCAACCAAAATGTAGGAGCAGGCGGATCAGCGACGCCAGCAACACGCTCATTATATGGCGCCCCAGTGAGCTGCTGAGATGCTGGAACAATCACAGGCATGGTGTGAGGAACGAATTCAGTGGCAGCCCAGCTTGACAGCTGCCGAAACGCCGGATAGGGCAGATCATCGACGCCAACAACACACTCATTATATGACGTCCCAGCCAACTGCTGAGATGCCGGAACAATCACTGGCATGGCGCGAGGAACAAGTTCAGCATCAGGACAGCTTGAGAGCTGCCAAAACGCTGGAGCAGGCGAACCATCGATGGAAGCAATTTGCTGAATATAGGCGGATCATCGATGCCAACAACCCACAGACTAAGTCATGGGCAGATGTTAGTATGTAATATATATTGTCCCTACAAAGGTCCTCTAGATTTCTAAAACTTTGTGTGAATGGGTAATTTGACATGCCCTCTTGTAAATTAGATGCATTGGGATTGTAGTACATTAAACCCTATTTTTTTCTCAAGCCTTACCATGCCCTATAAACTGTGATCAAAACTGGATTATGTTTGCTGCCCTCTGGAATGGTCACAGTAGGGGTGTGAAGAAAAGAGATCAAACTCATTCTTTAGGAATTCTCAGTCCACCATCGGATCTGAGTAAATCAAGTCTCCCGTTAACCAATCCATTACTATGTGCTCTTGGTGAGACAATCCATACTATTCTATGTCTGGGAAATGCAATCCACTACTTTTCTTTGATTCGTATAGTTTTACTAAAGCTGATCTGGGCTTTCTATATTGCTAAGCAAGTCATGTTTTAATTTATAGGTTCAAAGCAAAGCTCTTGGCTCTATTTAGATGACCATGATGCAAAACAGTTGTGAAAAATGGCCATTTGTCATGACTGGTTAAAACTGGCATTTTTCACAACTGCTTTTCATCCATGGATCACCTGTTTTCACTGATCCCTCATAGATTTGATTCTACTGAGGGATCCATGAAAATAGGCAAAAATAGGCCATGACATGTCTGTTAGAATGTGTGATCTGAAGATAGAATAAGGGGGCGTTCACACTAACGTTGTTAATGTCTGTTGCTGTCTCCCATTATAGGAAGACAGCAACGGACATTAAACTGTTGCAGAAAACGGTCACAGATTGTGTATGCGTGTAAGCATGCAGGACTTAATCTTCCGTCATGTGGTTTACATTCATGTCAATGGAAATGGAAACAGAACCAGTCCATGTCCACTCTCTGCAACAGTTTAATGTCTGTTGCTGTCATCCTATGATGGAAGACAGCAACAGACATTAACAATGGTAGTGTGATTCAGTATAACTTCTACTTTATTCACAGTGACTGACACCTATTTCTGTATACATACTCATACAGAGAAGGCTGTCAATCTCCAAGTAGAAAATGTTACACAGAACCTATGGGCATTACAACTTTCTGTCCCCAAATCTGCATAGGCTTTACCACATCTTAAATCACATATAGTATGTACATAGTAAGAGAAATAAGGATTTTTTTTTGTACTTTTGCTAAAATACCTGTCAGATCCTTGGTTCAGAGTGTATTGTACATAATAAAATGCAAACCATATAAGACAAAGAGAAATGAAGCAATTATACTTTTATAATAGTTATGCATTTGTTGGATTCCTGCCAACTCATATGGTTCTACTGGGTGCTCCATACTTTGAAACCATAGTATGTGATAAATTGATGTGTGAAGCTCGGCACATAGCAGGCTTCATCCATGTGTAATATAATTACAGTGTAATAGACGCTGGCTGGTAAAGGAAGCCGCTCTGCACTTTAATGCTTAAGGCTGCTTTTTCTAATTAACCGCACCGCAACACAATGCTTAGAATTACAGAATTACTGCTGAGCCGCTACTAGTTACATTCTGACCAGGGCACTGGTTACATATAGGTTGTGTATGCTTCTTTTGAATATGTAGAATTTCTATGGATACTTACATATACTTTACCACCTTACCAATGTCGGACTGGGATGTATTGTTTGTAGGAGACCACCACCAGGACCCCTGCAAATCAGCTGAACTGAAACAGGGTGGCTAAAGGTAATAACACGTCGGAAGCCATGCTGCTCACCACCATACAATGTGCACCATTGCAGTACTTAAACCAATCGTCCTGGATCCGGCAGGACAATCCCGATTTACACAGTCCCAATTTTACACTGCTGTCCTGCCATCCCAGATGGCTTATAGCTACCCCCACAGTTTAATGTCCTCCTCTAATTTCCCCCTGTTTAAACTGGCGCAACAGGAGAGGGACTTCATTCTGTGGGGTGATTGAATATAAACATTATAATGTGGGAGCATATAATAGGTCACTGTAGGAGCATTATACTGTGTGAGGGCACATAGAAAAATGGATCAAAGTGGCCAGAGTCAATGTAGAAGTAGGTGGAGTTAAATTTGCTGTGGTGTGCATGGTCTGCCTCAAGTACTGTCCCTCTTTTTTTCCTTGGAAAGTTGGGAGGTATGTCTAAACCCACTGCTACATCCTGTATGACAAGTGAACAGCGTGGCTCCTGCAATTATTATCATCACCTGTAACTACACTGCAGAGGTCCTGGCTATTAGACCCCTACAGATGGCCTATCCCATGGACATACCATTGATATTAGAAAGATTAATAAATCTAGAGGTTATCCAGGAATTGGAGCAGCCCATGTGGCGAGCAGGAGGTGTAAAGTAAAAAAACTAAAAAACAAAACACATACTCACCTGTTTCTGGAGCTCAGTTGTCGGCCGCTATTGTCCATTCAGTCTCATGCCAGCACCTCCTTGCTGGGAGTCCTGCACCTCATGTGACCGCTAAGACCAATTAGGTAAAGGATTTCCAGAAATGAGGACTGCCATGAGACCAAACACACAGGCGGGGGACAACAGGGTGCTGGGGACAGGTGAGCATGGTTTAAAAAAAAAAAATAAAAAAAATTCACACCTACCTGGCCGCAACAGTGGCCATTCCAATTTATGGACAAACTTTTAGAAGGGGTTGTCTTGGCCAAATTTTTTATGGCCACTTCACTGGTCCCCCCCCATACAGTGAACTGTTCACTGGTCTCCCATACTGTATGGGGAACGATGATGGGGTCATTATATTGTGTGAGGCAGGGATGAGGCTGATATCCTGTAGGGGGGGAGACATTAAACTGTGTGAAGCATATAAAAGGGGTTGTCCAGGGTTAATATTTTATGGCCTATCCCCAGGATGGACCAAATTAGATAGGAATTCTACACAAGTTCCTGACTGGCATAGATTGTATAGATTGCAATTCTGATATATGGAGTATGTCGGAACTTCTTGATAGTTTTGGTGTGCTTTGTACCAGTTGGGGACTTCATTGATTAATAAATTCCTCCCATTATCTGTGAGTCACTGGGCATGATGAAGGCCTGTCAGCTGCCCCTCTGTTATTACTCCTGGAAATAAATACAATAAAGAAGAGACACAGATACAGTTGCATGCCGGAGTGGGCTTATTAAGGGTGCCTGCTTCCCCATGCCATAACTTTGCCCTGGCACAATGTCATTCCTTAGTAAATGCTATTTAACTGAGCACATCACTTGATCTTTATCTTCCTTGTATGTGCTAAGTGTAAACATTTTAACCCCTGTAGCTGCAGTTCTTGAGATCAGGGCTCAGGGACTGAATAGAAGTACATAGTATATTACACAGTTTGAGCACAGTCAGTACTTTAATAAATACAATTTATTTACAAGGTCCCAGAGATCCCCTCCAGCAACTAAATTTCTGAAATTCACAAAGACCGCACTGTGCAAAAAAAGCTTTCAGGTCGGCTTATTCTTTGCACTCAGTGGATTACCTAGTAAGACAATTACTGTGATTGTACTTACATGATTGTATCCCAGCTGAGCTGACTGTAACATCCAGGCTGCGAGCTATGAGAAAACTCGCCAAAACTGAGAGTAAAGATGTAAAATCACTTCCTACGTTAGTTGAGTATAGATATTTTTGCTGACTATTTTGATATCCGCTGACATGGCCAATAATGAGGTTTTATACTGGTAATAATCTATGTGGGCTTGGCAGCGAGTGTAAGAGTTCACATTGTACATCAGTGCAGTGTTGTCCATAATCCAAGCCAAAACCTCTCACTCCTCTATAGGTCTAAAACTGACTCCAACTTCAACTCAAGAGGTGACTCTTCCATAACTGAATATTTTGTGATAAATTTTCATTTGTAGCAAAGTAGGAAGATCTAGAAGCAGAGATATTTCTTGCCAATCTATTCTGGCTAGACTGGTGAGAAATGTGAAAAAGAAATGTGCCTGTTGACTTCCACTAGGTTCACTCCTGCGCCTGGGTTTCTGTTCTGATCCGCTTGGGAATACCTGCGGGACTATAATGGGTGTGCCCAATTTCCGTCTGAAAAATGTGGAGAGAAAAGTCCTGCTTGTCCCTGTCTTCCTCTTCATATTTTTCAAGAGGATTTGGGGACAGAAACCCTGAACTGAATACAGACACAGGTGTAGCTTTAGCCTTAGACAGACCAAGCAACAATCCAGAAATGATTGACAATGTCCAGTCACCCAGATTTACCAATTCAATAAACTTAGATAAGCTGTCTGGAAATTTACCACAGTTATCACAGAGGCTGCTGCTGGATGATAAATATGATGCATCTTTAGAGTGTCTAGTCTTAAGTTTATACCACCTCTTAGTTGGCTTACTTTGAGACAAAATATTTAGGAAACAATTTTGTCAAATTTTTGGTGTATCATAGCACATTAAAGCCATGCCCTTTTGTCTAAGCATCCAAACCCACATTTTAGCCTAAACTAGACGTGGCAAAGATGTGCCACTTTTTCACCAGTGTTGCAAGTAAATCTGACCCTTGATTCCTAAACCCTTATTCCCCAATTTATGAAAGGGCAGCAGTACAGAATGCAGCTATATACTCAAGTTTATTTATTAGGCAGTGATATTTAGGAAATTGTCTTCCAGTATTATTTGTGCATTGTATTATTTAGGTACTATATGTAGTATCATTAATGTAAACAATAGAAGGTATCACACATGGTGGCATTCAAACTAAGGCTACCTATCACAGTGGAGATGCTAAAGCATTTAAAGCGGACCTTTCATGTCCTCAGTCACATGTGGATTTATATACTGCTAGCGAGCCGACAGTGCACTGAATTCAGCTTTCCCATTATGTGCCCTGGGGGAAGAGATATTGGTGCCATAACTGATAGCTCTTCACTGTCAGAAGGGCGTTCCTGACATTCTAGTTGGGAAGAGGGGAACACCTCTTGTGACAGTACTGTCCATAGCCCTGTACGGTCGAAGGGGGCGTTCCTTACCGCCCAGCCATGACGTGCCCCATAGACTAGTACTGCGGGGGCGTTCCTCATCGCTCAGCATCATGGCTGGGTGGTAAGGAACACCCCCTCACAATATAGCTCTATGGATACCACTGTCAGGAGGTCTGTTCTCAGCTAGACTGTCAGGAATGCCCTTCTGTCAATAAAGAGCTATCGGTAAGTGCACCGATATCTCTACCCCCGGGGCACGTAACAGGAAAGCTGACAGTATGCTGAATTCAATGCAGTCGGCTTTCTTGCGGTATATAAAATCATAAGTACCTGAGGACATGAAAGGTCGTCTTTAATAGAGATGAGCGAACACTCTTCAGAACAGCCATTCCGAACAGCACGCTCCCATAGAAATGAATGGACGTAGCCGTCACACGGGGGGTTAAGCGTCCGTCCGCCAGCAAAGTGTACGTGCCAGCTGCTTCCATTCATTTCTATGGGAGCGTACTGTTCGGAACGGCTGATCCAAACAGTGTTCGCTCATCTCTAGTCTTTAACTCTTTCAGTCTTCCTATGAGCCAACTCTGAGTTTTCCTCATAGAAAACTAAAGATGCCGTAGAGTATACAGAATGTTTTGATCATTTTTTAGAGCGTAAATATGTCATGTAAATCCTGAATTTATTTGTTGATTTGTATTCATTAGAGATGAGCGAACAGTGTTCTATTGAACTCATGTTCGATCGGATATTAGGCTGTTCGGCATGTTCGAATCGAATCGAACACCGCGTGGTAAAGTGCGCCATTACTCGATTCCCCTCCCACCTTCCCTGGCGCCTTTTTTGCTCCAATAACAGCGCAGGGTAGGTGGGACAGGAACTACGACACCGGTGACGTTGAGAAAAGTAGGCAAAACCCATTGGCTGCCGAAAACATGTGACCTCTAATTTAAAAGAACAGCGCCGCCCAGGTTCGCGTCATTCTGAGCTTGCAATTCACCGAGGACGGAGGTTTCCATCCAGCTAGCTAGGGCTTAGATTCTGGGTAGGCAGGGACAGGCTAGGATAGGAAGGAGAAGACAACCAACAGCTCTTGTAAGAGCTAAATTCCAGGGAGAAGCTTGTCAGTGTAACGTGGCACTGACGGGCTCAATCGCCGCAACCCAGCTTTCCCAGGATCCTGAATGGAATACACTGTCAGTGTATTCCCGTATACCCGATATATACCCCGATACCCGTTCCAACGGTGTGCCCCCCCACCTTCACCCCAGAAATACCCTGCAAGTCCCCTAGCAATAGAATTGGGGCTATATACACCCACAATTTTTACTACTGGTATACAGTGCCATTGTCTGACTGGGAATTCAAAGAATATATTGGGAATACAAATACCCTCATTTCTTGCTACTGCCATATAGTGCCAGTGTCTGACTGGGAATTCAAAGAATATATTGGGGTTACGTGCACCCACAATTTTTACTACTGGTATACAGTGCCATTGTCTGACTGGGAATTCAAAGAATATATTGGGAATACAAATACCCTCATTTCTTGCTACTGCCATATAGTGCCAGTGTCTGACTGGGAATTCAAAGAATATATTGGGGTTACGTGCACCCACAATTTTTACTACTGGTATACAGTGCCATTGTCTGACTGGGAATTCAAAGAATATATTGGGGTTATAAATACCCTCATTTCTTGCTACTGCCATATAGTGCCAGTGTCTGACTGGGAATTCAAAGAATATATTGGGGTTACGTGCACCCACAATTTTTACTACTGGTATACAGTGCCATTGTCTGACTGGGAATTCAAAGAATATATTGGGAATACAAATACCCTCATTTCTTGCTACTGCCATATAGTGCCAGTGTCTGACTGGGAATTCAAAGAATATATTGGGGTTACGTGCACCCACAATTTTTACTACTGGTATACAGTGCCATTGTCTGACTGGGAATTCAAAGAATATATTGGGAATACAAATACCCTCATTTCTTGCTACTGCCATATAGTGCCAGTGTCTGACTGGGAATTCAAAGAATATATTGGGGTTACGTGCACCCACAATTTTTACTACTGGTATACAGTGCCATTGTCTGACTGGGAATTCAAAGAATATATTGGGAATACAAATACCCTCATTTCTTGCTACTGCCATATAGTGCCAGTGTCTGACTGGGAATTCAAAGAATATATTGGGGTTACGTGCACCCACAATTTTTACTACTGGTATACAGTGCCATTGTCTGACTGGGAATTCAAAGAATATATTGGGAATACAAATACCCTCATTTCTTGCTACTGCCATATAGTGCCAGTTTCTGACTGGTAATTCAAAGAATATATTGGGGTTACGTGCACCCACAATTTTTACTACTGGTATACAGTGCCATTGTCTGACTGGGAATTCAAAGAGTATATTGGGAATACAAATACCCTCATTTCTTGCTACTGCCATATAGTGCCAGTGTCTGACTGGGAATTCAAAGAATATATTGGGGTTACGTGCACCCACAATTTTTACTACTGGTATACAGTGCCATTGTCTGACTGGGAATTCAAAGAATATATTGGGGTTATAAATACCCTCATTTCTTGCTACTGCCATATAGTGCCAGTTTCTGACTGGTAATTCAAAGAATATATTGGGGTTACGTGCACCCACAATTTTTACTACTGGTATACAGTGCCATTGTCTGACTGGGAATTCAAAGAATATATTGGGAATACAAATACCCTCATTTCTTGCTACTGCCATATAGTGCCAGTTTCTGACTGGTAATTCAAAGAATATATTGTGGTTACGTGCACCCACAATTTTTACTACTGGTATACAGTGCCATTGTCTGACTGGGAATTCAAAGAATATATTGGGAATACAAATACCCTCATTTCTTGCTACTGCCATATAGTGCCAGTGTCTGACTGGGAATTCAAAGAATATATTGGGAATACAAATACCCTCATTTCTTGCTACTGCCATATAGTGCCAGTTTCTGACTGGTAATTCAAAGAATATATTGGGGTTACGTGCACCCACAATTTTTACTACTGGTATACAGTGCCAATTTCTAACTAGGAATTCAAAATGCGCAAGGCTCCCGGAAAGGGACGTGGACGAGGCCGTGGGCGAGGTCGGGGGAATGGTTCTGGGGAGCAAGGTAGCAGTGAAGCCACAGGGCGTCCCGTGCCTACTCCTGTGGGGCAGCAAGCATTGCGCCACTCCACAGTGCCAGGGTTGCTTGCCACATTAACTAAACTGCAGGGTACAAACCTTAGTAGGCCCGAGAACCAGGAACAGGTCTTGCAATGGCTGTCAGAGAACGCTTACAGCACATTGTCCAGCAGCCAGTCAGACTCTGCCTCCTCTCCTCCTATTACCCAACAGTCTTGTCTTCCTTCCTCCCAAAATTCCGAAGCTTTACAGAACAATAACCCAAACTGTCCCTGCTCCCCAGAGCTGTTCTCCGCTCCTTTCATTGTCCCTCAACCTGCCTCTCCACGTCACGATTCCACGAACCTAACAGAGGAGCATCTGTGTCCAGATGCTCAAACACTAGAGTCTCCTCCATCTCCGTTCGATTTGGTGTTGGATGACCAGCAACCCACCCTCATCGACGATGATGTGACGCAGTTGCCGTCAGGGCATCCAGTTGACCGGCGCATTGTGCGGGAGGAGGAGATGAGACAGGAGTTGGAAGAGGAAGTGGTGGATGATGAGGACACTGACCCGACCTGGACAGGGGGGATGTCAAGCAGGGAAAGTAGTGTGGATGTTGAGGCAGGTGCAGCACCAAAAAGGGTAGCTAGAGGCAGAGGCAGAGGTCAGCAGCTTAGGCGAAGCCAGGCCACACCCGGAATCTCCCAAGATGTTCCAGTTCGTACCCAGCCCCGAAAAACTCCCACCTCGAGGGCACGTTTCTCGAAGGTGTGGAGTTTTTTCAAGGAATGCGCCGAGGACAGATATAGTGTTGTCTGCACAATTTGCCTCTCGAAATTGATTAGGGGCTCTGAGAAGAGCAACCTGTCCACCACTTCAATGCGCCGTCATTTGGAATCCAAGCACTGGAATCAGTGGCAGGCAGCAACGGCAGGACAAAGGCCGCCTGCCGTTCACGCCACTGCCACTGCCTCTGCCACTGCCTCTGCCTCTGCCACTGCCACTGCTGACTGTGCTGGCGATGCACTCCAGAGGACGAGCCAGGACACCACTTCATCTGCCTCCGCCACTTTGTTGACTTCTACCTCATCCTCCCCTGGTCCTGTCTTATCTCCTTCTCCTGCACCATCAAAGGCACCATCAGGCGTTTCTTTACAACAACCCACCATCTCTCAGACATTGGAGCGGCGGCAGAAATACACTGCTAACCACCCACACGCGCAAGCCTTGAACGCCAACATCGCTAAACTGCTGGCCCAGGAGATGTTGGCGTTCCGGCTTGTTGAAACTCCCCCCTTCCTGGACCTGATGGCAACTGCGGCACCTCGCTATGCCGTCCCTAGCCGTCACTACTTCTCCCGGTGTGCCGTCCCCGCCTTGCACCAGCACGTGTCACTCAACATCAGGCGGGCCCTTAGTTCCGCGCTTTGCACAAAGGTCCACTTGACCACCGACGCGTGGACAAGTGCATGCGGACAGGGACGCTACATTTCACTGACGGCACACTGGGTGAATGTAGTTGAGGCTGGGACTGCTTCCCAAACTGGCCCGGTGTACCTTGTCTCCCCGCCTAACATTCCTGGCAGGGACACGAGAAGAACACCCCCCTCCTCCTCCTCCTCTACCGCCTCCTCCTCCGCCACCGCCTCCTCCTCCGCTGTTAGATTGACCCCAGCTACGAGTTGGAAACGTTGCAGCACTGGCGTTGGTAGACGTCAGCAGGCTGTGCTGAAGCTGATCAGCTTGGGGGACAGACAGCACACTGCCTCCGAGGTGAGGGATGCCCTCCTCGATGAGACGGCAATATGGTTTGAGCCGCTGCACCTGGGCCCAGGCATGGTCGTTTGTGATAACGACCGGAACCTGGTAGCAGCTCTGGAGCTTGCCGGACTCCAACATGTTCCATGCCTGGCCCACGTCTTCAACCTAGTGGTGCAACGTTTCCTAAAGAGCTACCCCAATGTTCCAGAGCTACTGGTGAAAGTGCGGCGCATGTGCGCCCACTTTCGCAAGTCGACAGTAGCCGCTGCTAGCTTAAAATCTCTCCAGCAACGCCTGCATGTGCCACAACACCGGCTTTTGTGCGACGTCCCCACACGCTGGAACTCAACGTTTCAGATGTTGAATAGAGTGGTTGAGCAGCAGAGACCTTTGATGGAATACCAGCTACAAAACCCTAGGGTGCCACAAAGTCAGCTGCCTCAGTTTCACATCCATGAGTGGCCATGGATGAGAGACCTTTGTGACATCCTACGGGTCTTTGAGGAGTCCACAAGGAGGGTGAGCTCTGAGGATGCGATGGTGAGCCTTACAATCCCGCTCTTGTGTGTTCTGAGAGAATCCCTGATTGACATCAGGGATAACTCAGATCACACAGAGGAGTTAGGGATAGCATCCGATCCGTCACAGCTGGAGAGTAGGTCCACACATCTGTCCGCTTCACTGCGTTTAATGGAGGAGGAGGAGGAGGAGGAGGAGGAAGAAGAGTTGTCCGATGATGTGATGGTGATACAGGAGGCTTCCGGGCAACTTCGAATCGTCCCATTGTTGCAGCGCGGATGGGTAGACATGGAGGATGAGGAGGAAATGGAGATTGAACTTTCCGGTGGGGCCAGAGGAGTCATGCCAACTAACACTGTGGCAGACATGGCTGAGTTCATGTTGGGGTGCTTTACAACCGACAAGCGTATTGTCAAAATCATGGAGGACAACCAGTACTGGATCTTTGCTATCCTTGACCCCCGGTATAAAAACAACATCTCGTCTTTTATTCCGATAGAGGGGAGGGCCAATCGCATCAATGCTTGCCACAGGCAATTGGTGCAGAATATGATGGAGATGTTTCCAGCATGTGACGTTGGCGGCAGGGAGGGCAGTTCCTCCAGTAGGCAACCAAGTTCTCACCGGTCCACACAAACGAGGGGCACACTGTCTAAGGTCTGGGACACCTTGATGGCACCCCCTCGCCAAAGTGCCGCCACGGAGGGTCCTAGTGTCACCAGGCGTGAGAAGTATAGGCGCATGTTGCGGGAATACCTTTCCGACCACAGCCCTGTCCTCTCCGACCCCTCTGCGCCCTACACGTATTGGGTGTCGAAGTTGGACCTGTGGCTTGAACTTGCCCTATATGCCTTGGAGGTGCTGTCCTGTCCTGCCGCCAGCGTCCTATCTGAGAGGGTGTTCAGTGCAGCCAGTGGCATCATCACTGACAAGCGCACCCGTCTGTCAGCTGAGAGTGCCGACCGGCTCACTTTGATAAAAATGAACCACCACTGGGTAGAGCCGTCATTTTTGTGCCCACCTGTGTAAAGCACCCCAACATGAAACTCCATGTCTGTACTCAACCTCTCCAATTCCTCCGCATCCTCATACTCATCCACCATAAGCGTTGCACAATTCTGCTAATACTAGGCTCCCTCCACCCTGATTTCCCCCAACTCTGCTGGTTAGAGGCTCCCTCCACCCTGATTTCCACCAACTCTGCTGGTTAGAGGCTCCCTCCACCATGAATTGGTCCAAACTGGGCTGTTTAGCGGCTCCCTCCACCATGAATTGGTCCAAACTGGGGTTTTTAGAGGCTCCCTCCACCATGAATTGGTCCAAACTGGGGGTTTTTAGAGGCTCCCTCCACCATGAATTTGCCCAAACTGGGCTGTTTAGAGGCTCCCTCCACCATGAATTGGTCCAAACTGGGCTGGTTAGAGGCTCCCTCCACCATGAATTGGTCCAAACTGGGTTTTTTAGAGGCTCCCTCCACCATGAATTGGTCCAAACTTGGCTGTTTAGAGGCTCCCTCCACCATTAATTGGTCCAAACTGGGCTGGTTAGAGGCTCTCTCCACCATGAATTGGTCCAAACTGGGTTTTTTAGAGGCTCCCTCCACCATGAATTTGCCCAAACTGGGCTGGTTAGAGGCTCCCTCCACCATGAATTGGTCCAAACTGGGGTTTTTAGAGGCTCCCTCCACCATGAATTGGTCCAAACTTGGCTGTTTAGAGGCTCCCTCCACCATTAATTGGTCCAAGCTGGGCTGGTTAGAGGCTCCCTCCACCATGAATTGGTCCAAACTGGGTTTTTTAGAGGCTCCCTCCACCATGAATTTGCCCAAACTGGGCTGTTTAGAGGCTCCCTCCACCATGAATTGGTCCAAACTGGGCTGTTTAGAGGCTCCCTCCACCATGAATTTGCCCAAACTGGGCTGTTTAGAGGCTCCCTCCACCATGAATTGGTCCAAACTGGGTTTTTTAGAGGCTCCCTCCACCATGAATTGGTCCAAACTGGGCTGTTTAGAGGCTCCCTCCACCATGAATTTGCCCAAACTGGGCTGTTTAGCGGCTCCCTCCACCATTAATTGGTCCAAACTGGGCTGGTTAGAGGCTCCCTCCACCATGAATTTGCCCAAACTGGGCTGTTTAGAGGCTCCCTCCACCATGAATTTGCCCAAACTGGGCTGTTTAGAGGCTCCCTCCACCATGAATTGGTCCAAACTGGGGTTTTTAGAGGCTCCCTCCACCATGAATTGGTCCAAACTTGGCTGTTTAAAGGCTCCCTCCACCATGAATTGGTCCAAACTGGGGTGGTTAGAGGCTCCCTCCACCATTAATTGGTCCAAACTGGGCTGGTTAGAGGCTCCCTCCACCATTAATTGGTCCAAACTGGGCTGGTTAGAGGCTCCCTCCACCATTAATTGGTCCAAACTGGGCTGGTTAGAGGCTCCCTCCACCATGAATTGGTCCAAACTGGGGTTTTTAGAGGCTCCCTCCACCATGAATTGGTCCAAACTTGGCTGTTTAGAGGCTCCCTCCACCATTAATTGGTCCAAACTGGGCTGGTTAGAGGCTCCCTCCACCATGAATTGGTCCAAACTGGGGTTTTTAGAGGCTCCCTCTACCATGAATTTGCCCAAACTGGGCTGTTTAGAGGCTCCCTCCACCATGAATTGGTCCAAACTGGGCTGTTTAGAGGCTCCCTCCACCATGAATTTGCCCAAACTGGGCTGTTTAGCGGCTCCCTCCACCATTAATTGGTCCAAACTGGGCTGGTTAGAGGCTCCCTCCACCATGAATTTGCCCAAACTGGGCTGTTTAGAGGCTCCCTCCACCATGAATTTGCCCAAACTGGGCTGGTTAGAGGCTCCCTCCACCATGAATTGGTCCAAACTGGGGTTTTTAGAGGCTCCCTCCACCATGAATTGGTCCAAACTTGGCTGTTTAGAGGCTCCCTCCACCATGAATTGGTCCAAACTGGGGTGGTTAGAGGCTCCCTCCACCATTAATTGGTCCAAACTGGGCTGGTTAGAGGCTCCCTCCACCATTAATTGGTCCAAACTGGGCTGGTTAGAGGCTCCCTCCACCATTAATTGGTCCAAACTGGGCTGGTTAGAGGCTCCCTCCACCATGAATTGGTCCAAACTGGGGTTTTTAGAGGCTCCCTCCACCATGAATTGGTCCAAACTTGGCTGTTTAGAGGCTCCCTCCACCATTAATTGGTCCAAACTGGGCTGGTTAGAGGCTCCCTCCACCATGAATTGGTCCAAACTGGGTTTTTTAGAGGCTCCCTCCACCATGAATTGGTCCAAACTGGGGTTTTTAGAGGCTCCCTCCACCATGAATTGGTCCAAACTGGGCTGTTTAGCGGCTCCCTCCACCATTAATTGGTCCAAACTGGGCTGGTTAGAGGCTCCCTCCACCATGAATTTGCCCAAACTGGGCTGTTTAGAGGCTCCCTCCACCATGAATTTGCCCAAACTGGGCTGGTTAGAGGCTCCCTCCACCATGAATTGGTCCAAACTGGGGTTTTTAGAGGCTCCCTCCACCATGAATTGGTCCAAACTTGGCTGTTTAGAGGCTCCCTCCACCATTAATTGGTCCAAACTGGGCTGGTTAGAGGCTCCCTCCACCATGAATTGGTCCAAACTGGGTTTTTTAGAGGCTCCCTCCACCATGAATTTGCCCAAACTGGGCTGTTTAGAGGCTCCCTCCACCATGAATTGGTCCAAACTGGGCTGGTTAGAGGCTCCCTCCACCATGAATTTCCCAAAACTTGGCTGTTTAGAGGCTCCCTCCACCATTAATTGGTCCAAACTGGGCTGGTTAGAGGCTCCCTCCACCATGAATTTGCCCAAACTGGGCTGTTTAGAGGCTCCCTCCACCATGAATTGGTCCAAACTGGGTTTTTTAGAGGCTCCCTCCACCATGAATTGGTCCAAACTGGGCTGTTTAGAGGCTCCCTCCACCATGAATTTGCCCAAACTGGGCTGTTTAGCGGCTCCCTCCACCATTAATTGGTCCAAACTGGGCTGGTTAGAGGCTCCCTCCACCATGAATTTGCCCAAACTGGGCTGTTTAGAGGCTCCCTCCACCATGAATTTGCCCAAACTGGGCTGGTTAGAGGCTCCCTCCACCATGAATTGGTCCAAACTGGGGTTTTTAGAGGCTCCCTCCACCATGAATTGGTCCAAACTTGGCTGTTTAGAGGCTCCCTCCACCATGAATTGGTCCAAACTGGGGTGGTTAGAGGCTCCCTCCACCATTAATTGGTCCAAACTGGGCTGGTTAGAGGCTCCCTCCACCATTAATTGGTCCAAACTGGGCTGGTTAGAGGCTCCCTCCACCATTAATTGGTCCAAACTGGGCTGGTTAGAGGCTCCCTCCACCATGAATTGGTCCAAACTGGGGTTTTTAGAGGCTCCCTCCACCATGAATTGGTCCAAACTTGGCTGTTTAGAGGCTCCCTCCACCATTAATTGGTCCAAACTGGGCTGGTTAGAGGCTCCCTCCACCATGAATTGGTCCAAACTGGGTTTTTTAGAGGCTCCCTCCACCATGAATTGGTCCAAACTGGGGTTTTTAGAGGCTCCCTCCACCATGAATTGGTTCAAACTGGGCTGTTTAGCGGCTCCCTCCACCATTAATTGGTCCAAACTGGGCTGGTTAGAGGCTCCCTCCACCATGAATTTGCCCAAACTGGGCTGTTTAGAGGCTCCCTCCACCATGAATTTGCCCAAACTGGGCTGGTTAGAGGCTCCCTCCACCATGAATTGGTCCAAACTGGGGTTTTTAGAGGCTCCCTCCACCATGAATTGGTCCAAACTTGGCTGTTTAGAGGCTCCCTCCACCATTAATTGGTCCAAACTGGGCTGGTTAGAGGCTCCCTCCACCATGAATTGGTCCAAACTGGGTTTTTTAGAGGCTCCCTCCACCATGAATTTGCCCAAACTGGGCTGTTTAGAGGCTCCCTCCACCATGAATTGGTCCAAACTGGGCTGGTTAGAGGCTCCCTCCACCATGAATTTCCCAAAACTTGGCTGTTTAGAGGCTCCCTCCACCATTAATTGGTCCAAACTGGGCTGGTTAGAGGCTCCCTCCACCATGAATTTGCCCAAACTGGGCTGTTTAGAGGCTCCCTCCACCATGAATTGGTCCAAACTGGGTTTTTTAGAGGCTCCCTCCACCATGAATTGGTCCAAACTGGGCTGTTTAGAGGCTCCCTCCACCATGAATTTGCCCAAACTGGGCTGTTTAGCGGCTCCCTCCACCATTAATTGGTCCAAACTGGGCTGGTTAGAGGCTCCCTCCACCATGAATTTGCCCAAACTGGGCTGTTTAGAGGCTCCCTCCACCATGAATTTGCCCAAACTGGGCTGGTTAGAGGCTCCCTCCACCATGAATTGGTCCAAACTGGGGTTTTTAGAGGCTCCCTCCACCATGAATTGGTCCAAACTTGGCTGTTTAGAGGCTCCCTCCACCATGAATTGGTCCAAACTGGGGTGGTTAGAGGCTCCCTCCACCATTAATTGGTCCAAACTGGGCTGGTTAGAGGCTCCCTCCACCATTAATTGGTCCAAACTGGGCTGGTTAGAGGCTCCCTCCACCATTAATTGGTCCAAACTGGGCTGGTTAGAGGCTCCCTCCACCATTAATTGGTCCAAACTGGGCTGGTTAGAGGCTCCCTCCACCATGAATTTGCCCAAACTGGGCTGGTTAGAGGCTCCCTCCACCATGAATTGGTCCAAACTGGGTTTTTTAGAGGCTCCCTCCACCATGAATTTGCCCAAACTGGGCTGGTTAGAGGCTCCCTCCACCATGAATTTGCCCAAACTGGGCTGGTTAGAGGCTCCCTCCACCATGAATTGGTCCAAACTGGGTTTTTTAGAGGCTCCCTCCACCATGAATTTGCCCACACTGGGCTGGTTAGAGGCTCCCTCCACCATGAATTGGTCCAAACTGGGGTTTTTAGAGGCTCCCTCCACCATGAATTTGCCCAAACTGGGGTGTTTAGAGGCTCCCTCCACCATGAATTTGCCCAAACTCTGCTGGTTAGAGGCTCAATCCACCCTGATTTTCAAAACAAATGTTGGTGCCAACCTCAACTTACTACAAGGGCCAAATTCACTGCTGGTGACAAGCTCTCCTCACTGTAAGTGCCAAATACACATGTTTCAAGGTGTTTTCCTACTGTCAGAGATGTGGTATTGAGTGTGTAAAGTGTGTAGTTGTTAGGCTGTGATGTTGGGGTAATAGAGGGTCTTTGGTGTGTTAGATGCCCCCAGACATGCTTCCCCTGCTGTCCCAGTGTCATTCCAGAGGTGTTGGCATCATTTCCTGGGGTGTCATAGTGGACTTGGTGACCCTCCAGACACGGATTTGGGTTTCCCCCTTAACGAGTATCTGTTCCCCATAGACTATAATGGGGTTCGAAACCCATTCGAACACACGAACATTGAGCGGCTGTTCGAATCGAATTTCGAACCTCGAACATTTTAGTGTTCGCTCATCTCTAGTATTCATGTATTACTTATATGGACAGAGCTTGTTTCTGACCTGTTTTGTATTGATTGTGCTTTTGTTGTTGGTCTCATTTTATGGCCACATACCTCTGCTGCCTGTACTGAGCGTTCTTCGTGTTCTGCATCCAATTATGTTCAGTGCATAGAGTCGGGATTGACCTGTGTATATTGTTCTTTGAAGGCTCCTTACAAGTTTCTGTAATGAAAAAACATTTGCACATCAAATCTACAAAACTAAGAATTGCTTAAGAATCATTCCGTAAAAGCAAATACAAAAATGTTTCTCCTTCTGTTTCATAATTAGAAATGACAGAAAAGTCACATGGAAGAATAGACCACAGGAGAAGCCACGTGTGACGGTTGTGTGCTGACTACTATCGATGGCCACAAATCCCAGCTTCATTTTCCAGATTTTCCTTCTGAAATGCCAGATTTTTTATTGTGGCATTTTACTGAGAATTTTCTACATGTGAAATGGTGCAAATCTTGTAATAATTGTATATTGGAGTATTACTATAAGAAACTGAAATGTCATACAATAATACCACAATAATGAAATCTTACTTTTATGCCATTTTAGAAAATCCCTTCTGCAATGTATTTGACAGTCGGAGGCCTTATAAATTTGGTGCACATAATTGTGTAATTTTCTATTTTAGATCTACATTACTCTATAAATCTGTCCAAGCTGATAATTATACAATTTGCAATAAATTCTCCTTATAAAAAGCAGTCCAGTAAAAAGACAACATTTCATCTTTGCTGCCCTCCTCTTATTTTCTGTCACAGTCTGCAATTCTTCCATGTATATAAGACTCAAATCCCTGAAGTTCTTCTCCTTTTCTCTGATCAGACACCATCTTGAATTTTAGATTTCTTTTTCTCTGTACTCTGGTATCAATTCCACATGGGCAGCTAGAGACAGTACCATGTCTGTCCTCTAGGGGACAGTATAATCATTGTTCTCCCTATATTCCCCTATATAAGGTAAAGTAACATAAATAAACAGTCATGAAAACTGCACTATGTTCTTCATTGTAGCTGTGTTACAGGAGCAGTCTAATCATCAGCAGTAGTTGTGATATGACATTGTGTTCCCCTAGTGAAAAACAGTTCATATATACAGGTAGTTCAATTGTGACTTTTGGAGAGAATACAGACATGTACCATGGAGTTGTAGACACGACTCCATATATATCCTCTGTAAGAAGGTAGTTCCCTCTTGAGGGAACACTACATCTGAGAGTACTTCAGTAATATGGTTTCATATGGAGAATGCTATGAACAAACCTTGGTATGCCAGCATATGAAATCAAACAGACTGAAAACACAGAAACATATAGCACATGTTATAGTTTACCTTGCATTTACTTCTGTAATTAAAGAGGTATTCCAACAAGGATTTGCCATACGTATTTGATAGATGCAGAACCAACCTCTGGAATATGCACCTATGTGGAGAATGGACATCCCTAACCTGCCTTGTGACCCCCAACCGCAACATCCAGACCTGGAATAGATATTGAATGGTTGCACATGTAAACCCCTGTTCACCACATAAACGCAGGTGCAAGAAGTGGAACCCACATCTTTAGGACGTTGATGGCATATACTATGAATGTCCATGTTTGGAAATACAGAGGCAGCAAATTGTCCGAACTTCTGTGCTGCAAACCAATGGAGGGAGCCAGGGGATTGGAGTAGTAGTAGTAGTAGTTGTAGTAATGATGATGTCACAAGTAGGCCGAGGATACTCAACCAGTTCCTCCAGCCCACTTCCCAGGCCAGACACTGATGAGATGGGCCTACATGGTACCTGATGGAGGGGGTAGTTGTTCCCCCAAGGCACTTCCAGATGGAAAGGTGTCCTTTCTCAAACTGAGCCATGTGGTGGTGTTCGGAAGGGCCCTGATGGTAAGCTCAAACATGACCCAGGAGGAAGTGGTGCAGTTGAACTAAGATGAAACTTTACTGTGAGAACTTAAAACCATGTATCACATGCAGCTTCCCAATGGGAGTAGTAGGAGTCATAGTTTCCATGGGAATGACTGGACTTGGGATGAGGGATGCCCAGAATAAGATGATAGTACAGTGCCATTTCTCCATTCCAAACAATATATAATTCTCTGTCTACCTGGATATAAATGGGTCCTGGCTAGTCAGTTTTGCGATCCACAATGTCTTCCACATTGTTGACATAATTTTGCCTGTAGATAAAAATAGTTATAATCAGCTCACCATATAACCTTCAAATGAACATATCCTGGAGAGCACGGTACGCAGGTGAATTTCAACCCATTGATGCAATGTTTGAGAAGAGTAAAAGAAACCAGCTGCATCCAGGATAGCAATTTAGGAGTTCCACGGCAGATAAAATTTTACTTTTATTTCATGTCCTTAGAATAAAAAAGTTACATAGGGGCCACACGGTGGCTCAGTGGTTAGCACTGCAGCCTTGCAGCACTGGAGTCCTGGTGTTCAAATCCCGCCATGGGCAAAAATCCATCTTCAAGGAGTCTGTATGTTCTCCCCGTGTTTGCATGGATTTCCATCCCATATTCCAAAGACATACTGGGGGGGGAATGTACATTGTGAGCTCTATGTGGGGCTCACAATCTACAAAAAAAAAGATACATAGTAACTGTTGCGGTAAGTCAATTAACAAGCGAGGCATTTCGGGAACATGTTGTCCCTTCCTCTTTGTCTACCTGGATATAAATGGGTCCTGGCTAGTCAGTTTTGCGATCCACAATGTCTTCCACACTGTTGACATAATTTTGCCTATATGGGTCTGACAGTAGTTTCTTCCCTGTCTCGGGGCTGTATAATCTCGTTGTAGGACTGTGGAATTATTTTTCCCTCAGGGGTTGCAGAGGACACTCACTTGTCTTCTGTGATATCATTCAGAAGTTTAATCAACTGCAGAAGTATTGTATATTTCTATACCAATTAAAACTACAGATTAATACTACAGATGTATTCATCTTTAGCTTGAATCTAATAACTCTTGTGAAAAATCACAACCAAAGCCATGGAAAGAAATGGGAAAAGTCAAGTTGAAATGATCGGCAACTGTTTATTTAACAAGTTAAAAGCCATGTTAAATTCAGGTACATCTGTATATACCAGTACATATTCTATTATCAAATGGTTGTTAAATAACAGCAGTGCTGAGATTAGTTTTACAACAGGAATCTGACAAAAAAAATATTGAAGATTGTGAACATGACTTGTATAGTACTTGAACTTTAAAGCAAATACAACAGGTGTTTAACTTGTCTGTAATACATCTTCAGTGGTGTACTGTAGGGAGGAAGTCTCCCTCTCCTCCTAGATGTAGTCTCCTCCTATTAGTAACATCTCATAGACAGCATCCGTATCATAAAGTCTCTTTACAGAATAGCTGAAACTTTTATCATCAATATCCAATAACACAAGTGCTTGACTAGTAGTTGCAAAGTCTCTGGTTTGGCAACTGGTACAGGAACACTTCACAATAAGATTAATTGGAACTCTCTCATACACGTAACTCTTTACTCCCAGGAACGACAGTATTCATAGTGACACAATAACAAAGCTTCTCAGGCTGAACTTACTGCAATTCTGACACTGCAGGCTCTTTTTTCATCATTCAATATCCTAATCATCCACCAGACCAGAATAATGGTTTCTTCCACGCTGTCATGGGTTTACTGCAGGATCCAGCCTTATCTGTTCTGACTAATCGTGAGGTACTTTCTTCTGCCTATCTGCTTTGAAAGCTCTCCGGTGCCTGTGTACATGGTGAGACCATGGGTCAGTCCTGTTTTCTATTCATGGGGCTTATTTAGTTGTTGGTGAGACTGGTCCCTCTGTTCTTCTTTCCTTCTTTACTGCCTGCCCAATCCAAGGCTTCAAGAGTAATCCTGGGGTGTGTTACATTAGCCAGAGTCCAGGAAGAGGCTGGAGAAGGTCTCTGGTAGAGATGAGCGAGTAGTACTCGATCAAGTAGGTATTCGATCGAATACTACGGTATTCGAAATACTCGTACTCGATCGAGTACCACTCGCTGTTCGAATGTAAAAGTTCGATGCAGAACCAGCATTGATTGGCCGAATGCTATACAGTCGGCCAATCAACGCTGGTTCTTCTCCTACCTTTAGAAGTCTTCTCTGTGCAGCTTCCCCGCAACGTCTTCCGGCTCTGAATTCACTCTGCCAGGCATCGGGCCTGGGCAGAGCCGACTGCGCATGTCTGCTTGTAGTGCCGCGGGGACGCTAATAGGGTTCGATATTCGATTCAAGTAGTCAAATTTTGAGGGGCTACTTGAAATGAATATTGAATCTCGAACATTTTACTGTTCGCTCATCTCTAGTCTCTGGTGGACCATGGGAAGCTTCCAGATGCCACCAGGATGCTCAGGAGAGATGAGGCAAGGTGAGTATAACTTTTTTCTGTTTATTCTCTTCCTTTGAGCCTTCAATTATTATACTCTGGGATGTGAAGAGACCCCAGAGTATATTAAACAGCACTTCAAATTTGTGCCGAATTTGTAACAAATCTCTTTAGGTTTGCCCATCTCTACAATTCAGTGCTAAAGCATTGAGTGATTGCCTGCAGCAGTCAACAAGTTATTGCTGTAGCCAGGGGAACAGAAGCCAGCGGGAGACCTGGAGAATACCAGACCAGCAGCAGCAGGGGGTTGGTAAGGTGGTAATGACTCCTTTTGTTATTTTACAGCATTATAAGTTCTTAAAGAAAAAAAACTGTATAGGGCAGGCAATCCCTTTAATGGTGCAACACAACCCGCAAATAATTAAAGGGGTGCTGTAAGCTTGCAGAACATTGCTGCTGAATTAGCCAAGTCCTGAATTTCCCACTACTACTTTGAGGCAACTTCCAAGTTAACGGAGCAGACAAGTTATTAAGCATGTGGGAGCCTGTTCAGCATTTTCTATCTTGTATTTCCGACTAGGAACATTCAGGGAGAATGAAGCAATAGGTGCATGAAGTAAGAAGAAACTGCTTGCAGAGGATGCGCTTAAAGTTCCCAAAGTTCAAACTCATTCAACATAGAGGTTTAATGGCCCATGTGCTGAGATTGTACTGTCTGCTTAATCGCAAGGTTCACGATGGCGGTAAACTTGACAATTAAGTCTTGCCCTTATCTTATACTTTTCTTATAACTAGTTTATGTACTTAGAAAGTGATTACATCTCTTTTATTCTGTTAAAGAGAACATTTCACCAGGTTTGGGGCCCCTAAATCAGAAACATCCACTTTGTTGTGACCGTAAAATACTGTATTTCTTTCAGCCACGTTTCCGCCGCAGGCAAACCGCAGTGCTTACGCCACATGGGGCCCCAGCCTTAGGGTGCATTCACACTGAGTAAACGCTAGCTTATTTTGTAGAGTAAAATTACACTTGTAAATTTTGCTATCCCATTGATTTCAATGATATTTTTTTACAAGTGTAAAAATACGCCTGTAAAAAATACGCCTGTAAAAAATACGCCTGTAAAAATACGCCTGTAAAATGTCATTGAAGTCAATGGGATAGCAAAATTTACAAGTGTAATTTTACTCTACAAAATAAGCTAGCGTTTACTCAGTGTGAATGCACCCTTAGGCTGCAATCACACATGCAGTTTTTGTCGCAGTTCTTGGACTTTTTTGTCTTTTAATTCCATAACTCTTTACTTTTTGCTTGACATAGGTAATGGATGTGTTTGAGGGTATGCGCTAATGCACTAATCCGAAGATAAGTAAGTTATGTTGAAGTGGGATATTTGCTGCTTTATAAGACGTACTGTACAGAACGCTATTACTGAAAGCTTGTGAAAAATGAACTAATGAAAATCTACTGTATGTAATGCCACAAATACTTCTGTTTTAGGCACTTTAGTAAATGAATGTCCGCGGTATTTCTGATGCCACATTGTTAACAAACAATTGCAGGTTTTCCACCAAGAGAATGAGAAGAGAAAGTCAAAATCTGTATGTAAATGATATGGATATGTCGAGTTGGGATTTCTTGGACCAACCTACATCTATACAGAACATATACTGTATGTGTATCACTCAGATCATGTTTTTTACATCCACTTAACAAAAGCAAAAACGGATGGACTATCCATTTTACACCATCCACGTTAAAAAAAATAAAAAAAATGGATTTCTGTCTGTTTTTTGGGCTAACACACGTAGAGTATACCAGGTTTTTGTGTCCTTCAAAAAAAATAACAAAACAGCAACGAATCCATTTTTCTTAACTTTGTTGTCTATGTAAACAGATAGCCATCCAGTTGCATCCATTTGAGTCTGTTTTTTGCATCCATTATATAAATGTAGAAAAGTGATCTGAATACAACCTTATATTGCACACATATCATAGCATGTACACATTCGTGAGTCATCCAGGTAGCATAATGTTTCATTTTTTTAAAACATTTATTATTTCATTATATTCTGGGATTATTATAGTCATTCTTTCACCATCTTCGAGTTAACTACTTGTTTTAGAAAAACCCATTTGCCTACATCAGATGAGAAAAATATACAAACAGCTGACAACTAGCTTTAACTCTCTCTGTATCTGTCACTAGATGTATGTCTAGAGCAGGGGTAGGGAACCTTCGGCTCTCCAGCTGCTGTGAAACTACAACTCCCAGCATGCTCCATTCACTTCCATGGGAGTTCCAAGAACAGCAGAGCAAGTATGCATGCTGGGAGTTGTAGTATTGCAACAGCTGGAGAGCCGTACGTTCCCTTCCCCTGCTCTAGACCCTCACTCTAACGCCAGTCACGGCTAAGCCTTACTTCCGCTAAAGATATCGCTAAAGGAAACCTTAATCTGCAATGCTGACTCTAACATGAACAACACTAGTACTAGGACCCAGGGGCAGTAAAGACATAACTAAGCCAAGAAGGACGGCAAGATAGATGGATACAAAAAACTAAAAATAATAATAAGAAAAATAAAAATTTGTAAATTAAATATGAATCCATAAATAAGTAGACCCCATGGCAAGTAATTGGATCTAAAGTCTAGACATTTGGCTGCCTTTTGCTGTACCTTTAGGGCCCATTATTGATTTAAAACCTTAGGCGATGGATGATTCTATAGTACTCTATGGTACGTCTTAGAATATTATGATAGGACAAAATAAGAAAATCCAAAGCACCCTAAGGGGGCATTTACACTTGCTCCTGTTCTCCACCCGCCGTGATTCCGACGAAATTGCACAACAGTAGATTGGGAAACCGCATGTCTGACTTAGTGTCCATGCAAAAAAGCAGTTTCACAGCGAAGAGGCTGCATATGGACACTTGCGGTTTGCTTTAAAAACCCATTGAAATGAATGGGTTTTAAAACTGACCGCCAGCAAGCCGTCCCCGATCTGTTGTCCAATTTCAGCGGAATCACGGTGGGCGGACAGCAGGCACAAATGTGAACACCCCTAATACTGACATTTCCATTGCGTGTACAGTATTTTAAATGGAGTCTTGAGAAGATGTGGGAATTGGTGAGTTGATTTAGGGATATGCTAAATCATTCATTTTTTTTTACTATGAACAATTTTTAGCAGTCATAAGTAGTACTAGTTGCTTTTGGTTTACTCAGTTACATTATATGATATACTAACTAATACATTTCAGCATAGATTGCCCTTATCTGTATCATTTCCATTTATTTTTCGCAGTGCTACACACAATTACTTTCCCTGCTAGATTCAGTATTAGAGACATCAGTTCGTAACAAGCCGGGTTCATTATATGTTTTCCAAAGCTTCGGCTGAACCTCTGATCTCTAAGATCTTTAGACTGTTAGGACCCTACATATCAAGCGTTTGCCACACCACACAGCTCCCGGTATTGTTTACATGTTGGCGTTGCACTGCTCACTCACCGTATTCTTGATAACTACAGTAGTAACCAGGACTTTGATTAAAATTTCATAATTCCGTCACCACGTATTTTGCCACAAGCCCTACATACTGAATCCGTACAAGTATGTTTCTTAGATCTTTCATAAGTAATTGATGGTTGATCGCCTTCATACCTCTTTAAAATGGGTTTAGATCAGAATACGCCAATATTTCATCAAAACCAGACTTAAGTTATGCCATTTGGAATTGTACAAAGTAATGAATCTCAGCTGATGATCCTTCTTTTTAGGTGTAGGCTTCAACTAACAACTCCCTCTGATGTTATGTGCACACTTGTAACTACTCTGAATCCATTGCTTGTGGTAACCTCTTTCTCTGAAATTACAAACCAAAGATCTTGTTCCCTGTTCAAAGAATTGATCATTTGAACATATGCACATGACTCTCAAAAACTGGCCCAACTGGATGAGCGGATGTCGAATGTAGTAATGAGTTAGTGGATGTATCCTGAATAGATCCAATTGGATACTACCATCTTCCTTCGAATTGAAAATTGATATGAGATGGTCGATTCCATTTATGTATCAATTTAATATTCCTTTAGGTCCTATTTTTGGACTCCAAAAAGATGTTCAGTTCTCCCATGGAGCCCTGCTAGATCATGATGATGTCATTTACACAACATTACCAAGAATGGATTTGCTCCATCATTGGCGAGGGCTCGGTGAAGAAAAATGTCTCTCTCTCACAGCCCCAGATTAGCATATGAGGGCGCACAAGCTGCACCCATTGCTGTTCCTTAGAGCTTCAGGTAGATGGATCCCCAGGTTTCTGGAGCTGCAAGTAGATGGACCCCCATCTATTGGGCTTTGAGTCCATTTGATGTCAAATTGGGGTATATAATGACCCCACATCACATATAGCTAAAGCATGTTGGACATGTGACCTAATAATATTATCTATCCTATGCCTATGCTTACAACTGCTCTACAATATATGAATAATTTACAGACTTGCCAAAGTAATGCTACTATTTTAGATTCCATAACTTTTCTTAGCATTCTGCTATCGGATTTTTCTTTGTCTATAACTAACCGGCAATATGAGATATATGCTTGAGATTATGTCTTCACACGGGAATGGAGAGGGTGAGTGACAGATATTCTCGATGACCTGGTGACCAGAGAACACGGTGTGAAATGAGATTCTAAGAGGTAATAATGGCAGTAATATAAAGGAAAACCTCACCAGGGGAACAGTGCCCGGGGAATACTCATTGTGCTGCATGAAAAATTCTATGTTTATATAATAAACTTTAAGTAACAATATTACCAAAGTAAATTTTCCAAATTTTCGAGAAAAAAAAATCAAAGTTCATTTTGTATTGTAATTGGATTTGTACTAATATGTGCCGTTTTTTTAATGTACCTTTTGATGTATGTTTTATAAATAGCCCTGGCAGGGCTACCTTATTACTGGTTAAATGGTGTGCCGCTATAAACTCCATCTTGCAATCTCGCTTGCTTGAAGCGCAGTATGCATGTTACTGTACATGTATGTCTCATTAAGTCAGCTGCCACAGGGTGCTCCTGTAATAGCCACATGAGGCCAGATCCGACATCATTCCAGTTGTCAGCTAATAAAAAAGCATGCCTTACAGTACAATTCCACTATTTTTCCATTTTCCCATCACCTCCTTCCTCAAGGGTAAATAAGTAATTCCAGCATACACTAAATATCTCTCTCTGTGTTAAATTCCCAGTTAAAATTAATTTTTATGTCTTCACTCAATTCAGCATTACGCGGATAGGATGAGACGAGCCAAAGGCACTTTCTGTAGCCACCAGTTTTATGTCACGCCATGTTTCTAGACTATTTACTCTAGCAATGTACATCTGCATATTGCATATGTGAGGACTTAAAGGGATAATTTGGGGAAGAAAATGGGCTTCATCAATAATCCTCCCTTGGATACAAGAAATGTAATATTTGTTTGTGAATTGCATTGGCTTACACCAGGGCTTAGACGGCTCACTTGGCTATTGCACTTTAGCAAATTCCACAGATCATATAAAGGACTCATATCTGCAGTTATATGGCTAACATAAAGCTGATCTATATCTACAACAGGTATGGGGACAAAATCTTTACATAAGCAGGAAGAGTTTAAGAATTTACAACCATTCCACCAAGGTTATTTGTAACACAGATGCAGCAAAGTTTATTCTTACAAATAACACATTAACTGTGGCCGTAACTGACAGCAGGGTGTGATACAAGGAGAAAAGCTGATAGATTTATAGGATCTGAAGTCAGAATTATAAATAGATGAGCGAATTTTTCAAAAATTCGATTCGGTAGCATTGCCGAATTTTCCGATACTGTTTGATTGGATCCAAATTAATTTGCTGTGAATTGCGTTAGCCCCTTCCCAACATCCACCTTAATAGTACGGCGCTGCCGGGGAAGGACTTCACACAAATCTGGTGCACACACAGAAACTGTGTGCACACCTTGCTTTTGGGGGTTTCAACCGTATGTAACAGTTGACACTGTCCTCTAACACCCCTGGTCGGAGATGAGCTCTGTAATGGATGCTGAGCCCAGGACAAGTATCAATAATTTTTTACTTATAATAACGATGGCAGCCCTGATCTTGCCATAGGTGGTGCCGAGGGGGATATGTAGTATGGTGGAACTCCTTGGATGCTGCGGTCATGCAATTCATTACCATGAAGTGTGAGGAAATCCGAATTCAATGCAAATCGAATATTTGCTGAAATTTGGATCGGATTCCACTTCATCAGCTTCGATTTTCTCATCTCTAATTACAAGTTTAAAAAAAATCCTTACAAGATACCTATTAGAAACAGTGAGGGTCCAGATCTCCTCTTCCGCACAAAGTGATTGACAGCTTTCCCTCATTAAGTCTATTGAGCACTCTGAGTCTATTGTGAGAAAAGCACAATACATATTTTGCCGTTACCAGTGTGTCTGCATAGAAGCCTGTCAATCATCATTATGTAATAAGGTACAACTAGGACTGACAACTTTTATGCCTATAGTCTGATATAATACAAAATATCATCTACTAGAATGCTTCCTATATGTTGTCTATGTGAATACAATACTTTCAGCCCTCTCTATCTGCGCTATTTATGAAAACTTCCATAGATCCGGGTTTCTAAATCTTTTACTTCCTTAGTTTTTGCTTTCCAGTGTCAGATTTCTAAGCTCACAAATATCGAAAGTGTCTATTGGTGGGCAGTGCGGGATCTGGAGAATTGAATCACTTGTTGTCATACATATTCATAATTTAAAGCTTCATATTGGAATAGATAAGCTGCCTAGCTGACACGAGTTATGCCAACAAACAGTACTGTGCAAAAGTTCTAGGCAGGCATGTTTTAATAGTAGTTTTACTTTGCAGCTATTTTGTGTTCTCTCCTGCTTAAAACTTATGCATAGTACTGGTTTTTTGGCATTCCTTTAAGACACCGTTATCTACAAAGTATAGTAAACCAATATTTCAAAATATTGCTTCTCAGATGTTAACCCCTTCCAGCCAGTGACATTTTTCAATATTCAATTTCGTTTTTGACTCCTATGTGTTTCACAGTATTGAAGTACTTTATATGTGTGCTAGGGAAAGGGAAGTGTGTGTGTGTGTGTGTGTATGTGTGTGTGTGGGGGGGGTGATTTGAATTTTTAACACTTTTTTAAAAAAAATTATTTATTTTTTTAAGTTTTTTTGTACTTATTACAACCCGTAGGGGTCTTGAATCCCAGGGGGGTCTCATTATTGATGCGATGCATCACAATGCTAATGCACTGCTAGATATTGCAAAATTACATGGCTTCTATTGCAGACTGCTTATAATAACTTTGTGGTCACAAACTGATTATGTAATACAGAGAAATAATTTTTTATGGAATGCAAATCAGCTGCCAGTTCACAAGGGTCGGACAGGATTTGTCAGATATGCCTACAGACAGCAGGTAATCACAGCTAACCAATTGTGCAGCGATTCCAGGGGAGAGACTTGTTCCTGTTTGTAGGCATATCTAGCAAATTGGGCCTTACCCCTGTTACAAGCTGATTTGCATATTCATAAAAAAAGATAATGATTAGGGTTGAGCCGATTTTGAGATTTTAGGATCGATTTTAAAATCCGATTTCCGATCATTTTCCAGCCGATCCCGATCGTGAAATTTGCTCAATCTCCGATCGGAATCCAATCTTTTGCGATCCTGATCGCTCAACCCTAATAATGATTACTTTATCGGTTTGGTTGTATATTTCTGTTCCTATTAAAGGACTCTGTGCACTAATATTTAATCTGAGGGCAGACTTCATTAAAATGAGCAAAGATCCCAAATAAGTGATATCGAAAAGATTATAATTTTGTAAATATTCCCTGTCTTATTAGCCCTATTTCTTCGAGATTATTCATTCAAGAGCCTGTTTTTTATTATTCTGCTTATTTCTAGTATCTGAAAGTATATGAAACATTTCTGTTGCTTGGAGGCAAACATAACATCACTCGCTAAGTTGTTTCCTACCCACAATTTGCTTTCCTCCTTGTATTTCTCATTGTATTACATTTGTCCTCAAAATCCCTTGTTTACAAATTCTTTGCTTTTACCTGAAATCTTTCATGTGCCTGTAATTTGCATAATAACAAAGACAAGGTCCAGCACATCTTGTGGAGCAGACTGAGATCTTAATATAAGGAACACAACATAAAATCCACAACATTAAATTATCATCGAATGTCAAGAAAGCTCATGTAATTAAATAAAATTCACTTGTTATTCCAAGAAAATATTGTGAAAAGATCTTTATGCTGAAAGCTAATTCCAGGGCTTCATTATGTCTGACCATCATGGATTGTTATTAGAGATGAACGATCTTTCCAAAATAGATTTTAGAACAAATTTGATTTAATTGGCCATTTTTGGTGGAAGATGCCTGCCGGAGTTTATACACCCGTGGGCAGCATGGTGGCTCAGTGGTTAGCACTGGAGACCTGGTGTCAAATACAGCCAAGGACATCTGCAAGGAGTGTGTATGTTTTCTCCATGTTTGGGTTGGTTTCCTCTGGGAACTCCAGTCTGTTCCAACATTCTAAAGACATACTAAAAGGGAATTTAGATTGTGAGCCCTATATGGGACGGTGTACATAATATCTGTGGAATCTGATGGCGCCATGTAAGTAAGCATAATATATAAATAATGGTGCTATTAGAAGAAGTAATGGCTTTTTAACAAGTGGCCCAAAAATTATCCGTTTTTGAGTGGCCGATACCTGCTCGTGTTTATACACACATGGTGGTATTTGGAAGAAACACTGCCTTTTTAACTTCTTACCAGGGTCAGGAGATGATCATACACATTATACGCATGATGTTAAGGGGGCTGCCCCTAGACGGCAGCATACAGAGACACTGTTCTCCTAATTATATCCTGGAGAATAGATTTGCATACTTTTTACCCAGAATCCCTAGCGGAGCAGGAATGGCTTGTAAGTCTCCGTACGCCTATGTATGCACACACTCTACCTAATGTGTATGATTATCCCCTGACCCTGGTCTATAGTCTCTCACTCTTCCAAATTAATATCCCTGCGCTATGCTGATGAGGTTCAAAAGACCGAAACAGCGCTGTCTATAGCTGGGAATCTGTTCCTTTTGGAATATAAATACTAATTTGGCAATAAACCCCAAATCATGTCAGTAGGCTTATTAACTCATGCACGATGTTAAGGGGGGCTGCCCCTAGAGGGTGGCATACAGAGGTACTGTTCTCCTAATTACATCCTGGAGAATAGATTTGCATATTTTTTACCCTAACTTCTTACCAACATTCACCATACTATTATGGCAGGTGTTGCGTATTTAAATATGGCCACCACTCAGATTAGCTTTGACTGACCAGCCATTTTGAAAAGGATTGCTCTATGCAGCCTGTAATAGAAGTGCAGGTACTTTGCAGTGCATTAGCTTTGTAGTGAATTGCAATAATGTTCAATACCCCTAGGGGGTCTAATAATTAGTTTATAAAAAAAAAAAAAAAAAAAAGTAAAAATAATTAAAAACTGTAATCTCCTCCCTTTCCCTAATACAGATATAAAAGTAAAAAAAAATAAACATTGTGAGCCACATACACATTAGGTATCCCTGTGTCCAAAAATGCCCAGTCTACAAGCTTAGAATATTTTTCCCATAGGGTGAATGGCATTTTTTTGCTGTTTCGCCTTTGATAAAAATTTTGATAAAAGTAATTGCAACAATAGACATTCCCCCAAATTGTAAATCAAATAAGTACATCTATAACTGCAAAAAAATATGCCCTATGCCCTATACTTGGAAATATAAAAAATTTATGGGTGTCAAACTATGGCGACTCTAAGAAAAAAAATTTTTTGTAAAGTTTTTGATTTATTTAAGCAGTTAAAATGCAGAAAAAACTATATAAATTTGGTATCCAAGGAATTGTACCGACCCATACAATACAGGTGACATGTCATTTTGGCTTCACAGTAAATGCTATAACAATGAAACTCATAAAAAAGTCGCTCCAATGCACTTTTTTCCAATTCCACACCATTCTGAACTTCTTTTCCCTGTTTCCTAGCACATTGTAAAGAATATTTTACATTGTACCATTATGAAGAACAATTTGTTCCGCAAATATTAACAGAAAAAGGAACCCATTGAAGTCAATGGGAGGCTTTTTTTCAGTGCTGAAATTCCAAACCAAATTCCCCATCATTTTCCTCCATCTAAATGGACCCTAATGCTTTAAGCATTGCTAGTGGGAACTTTACAGCCTGTTTACTATTAAAAGGAAACTAGATAGCTTCATTAAGTATATTGTAAAAATGTTCGCCAAACACCGCCCAGTGACACTCCAATGCAGAAATTACAATACACCACTTTTTGGTGGCACTGTATACACAAAGCAAACAAGATGCAAAACGTGTATTTGACAATGCAGCGCTGTGCTACCAGCACCTGGATTTACTTTATTGAATAATACTTGTGAATAATGTGATTTGGTGATGCAAAATGATTTAAGAATTTTATAGTTGCAGGGGCAACACGGTGGCTCAGTGGTTAGCACTTTAGCCTTGCAGCGCTGGAGTCCTGCCTTCAAATCCTACCAGGAACAACATCTGCAAGGAGTTTGTATGTTCTCCCCGTGTTTGCATGGATTTCCTCCCATTCTACAAAGACATACTGATGGGAAAAAAATGTACATTGTGATCCCTGTATGGGCCTCACAATCTACATTAAGAAAAAAAAAAAAAGAATTTTATAGTTGCAGTCAGTAGCACTCACTCACTCAATGGCTGCCTGACACTGAGCGACTCTTATATCTCTCTAAAATCTATAGCTCTGTCAATTTATCTCTTATGTGTATTCTGTGTTTTCCTATCTCTCATTCTCTGTCTGATATTCTCTATCTCCTATCTGTATCCCTACAAATCTTCAGTATTACCAGGCTGGGCTGTCTTATATTGGTTATGACTAGAGATGAGCGAACAGTGTTCTATCGAACACATGTTCGATCGGATATCAGGGTGTTCGCCATGTTCGAATCGAATCGAACACCACGTGGTAAAGTGCGCCAAAATTCGATTCCCCTCCCACCTTCCCTGGCGCCTTTTTTGCACCAATAACAGCGCAGGGGAGGTGGGACAGGAACTACGACACTGGGGGCATTGAAAAAAATTGGAAAAAGTCATTGGCTGCCGAAATCAGGTGACCTCCATTTTAGACGAATAGTGGATTTCAAATCCGGGTCATATGAGAATGTGAACTTTGTGACTATGAGACAGGGATAGCTGTACAGGCAGGGATAGCTAGGGATAACCTTTATTTAGGGGGGAATGTTATTAAAAATAACTTTTTGGGGCTCTATCGGGTGTGTAATTGTGATTTTTGTGAGATAAACTTTTTCCCATAGGGATGCATTGGCCAGCGCTGATTGGCCGAATTCCGTACTCTGGCCAATCAGTGCTGGCCAATGCATTCTATTAGCTTGATGAAGCAGAGTGTGCACAAGGGTTCAAGCGCACCCTCGGCTCTGATGTAGCAGAGCCGAGGCTGCACAAGGGTTCAAGCGCACCCTCGGCTCTGATGTAGGAGAGCCGAGGGTGCACTTGAACCCTTGTGCACCCTCAGCTCTGCTACATCAGAGCCGAGGGTGCGCTTGAACCCTTGTGCACACTCTGCTTCATCAAGCTAATAGAATGCATTGGCCAGCGCTGATTGGCCAATGTATTCTATTAGCCTGATGAAGTAGAGCTGAATGTGTGTGCTAAGCACACACATTCAGCTCTACTTCATCGGGCTAATAGAATGCATTGGCCAGCGCTGATTGGCCAGAGTACGGAACTCGACCAATCAGCGCTGGCTCTGCTGGAGGAGGCGGAGTCTAAGATCGCTCCACACCAGTCTCCATTCAGGTCCGACCTTAGACTCCGCCTCCTCCGGCAGAGCCAGCGCTGATTGGCCGAAGGCTGGCCAATGCATTCCTATGCGAATGCAGAGACTTAGCAGTGCTGAGTCAGTTTTGCTCAACTACACATCTGATGCACACTCGGCACTGCTACATCAGATGTAGCAATCTGATGTAGCAGAGCCGAGGGTGCACTAGAACCCCTGTGCAAACTCAGTTCACGCTAATAGAATGCATTGGCCAGCGCTGATTGGCCAATGCATTCTATTAGCCCGATGAAGTAGAGCTGAATGTGTGTGCTAAGCACACACATTCAGCACTGCTTCATCACGCCAATACAATGCATTAGCCAGTGCTGATTGGCCAGAGTACGGAATTCGGCCAATCAGCGCTGGCTCTGCTGGAGGAGGCGGAGTCTAAGGTCGGACCTGAATGGAGACTGGTGTGGAGCGATCTTAGACTCCGCCTCCTCCAGCAGAGCCAGCGCTGATTGGTCGAGTTCCGTACTCTGGCCAATCAGCGCTGGCCAATGCATTCTATTAGCCCGATGAAGTAGAGCTGAATGTGTGTGCTTAGCACACACATTCAGCTCTACTTCATCAGGCTAATAGAATACATTGGCCAATCAGCGCTGGCCAATGCATTCTATTAGCTTGATGAAGCAGAGTGTGCACAAGGGTTCAAGCGCACCCTCGGCTCTGATGTAGCAGAGCTGAGGGTGCACAAGGGTTCAAGTGCACCCTCGGCTCTCCTACATCAGAGCCGAGGGTGCGCTTGAACCCTTGTGCAGCCTCGGCTCTGCTACATCAGAGCCGAGGGTGCGCTTGAACTCTTGTGCACACTCTGCTTCATCAAGCTAATAGAATGCATTGGCCAGCACTGATTGGCCAGAGTACGGAATTCGGCCAATCAGCGCTGGCCAATGCATTCTATTAGCCCGATGAAGTAGAGCTGAATGTGTGTGCTAAGCACACACATTCAGCACTGCTTCATCACGCCAATACAATGCATTAGCCAGTGCTGATTGGCCAGAGTACGGAATTCGGCCAATCAGCGCTGGCTCTGCTGGAGGAGGCGGAGTCTAAGATCGCTCCACACCAGTCTCCATTCAGGTCCGACCTTAGACTCCGCCTCCTCCAGCAGAGCCAGCGCTGATTGGCCGAATTCCGTACTCTGGCCAATCAGCACTGGCTAATGCATTGTATTGGCTTGATGAAGCAGTGCTGAATGTGTGTGCTTAGCACACACATTCAGCTCTACTTCATCGGGCTAATAGAATGCATTGGCCAGCGCTGATTGGCCGAATTCCGTACTCTGGCCAATCAGCACTGGCTAATGCATTGTATTGGCTTGATGAAGCAGTGCTGAATGTGTGTGCTTAGCACACACATTCAGCTCTACTTCATCGGGCTAATAGAATGCATTGGCCAATCAGCGCTGGCCAATGCATTCTATTAGCGTGAACTGAGTTTGCACAGGGGTTCTAGTGCACCCTCGGCTCTGCTACATCAGATTGCTACATCTGATGTAGCAGTGCCGAGTGTGCATCAGATGTGTAGTTGAGCAAAACTGACTCAGCACTGCTAAGTCTGCATTCGCATAGGAATGCATTGGCCAGCCTTCGGCCAATCAGCGCTGGCTCTGCCGGAGGAGGCGGAGTCTAAGGTCGGACCTGAATGGAGACTGGTGTGGAGCGATCTTAGACTCCGCCTCCTCCAGCAGAGCCAGCGCTGATTGGCCGAATTCCGTACTCTGGCCAATCAGCACTGGCTAATGCATTGTATTGGCGTGATGAAGCAGTGCTGAATGTGTGTGCTTAGCACACACATTCAGCTCTACTTCATCGGGCTAATAGAATGCATTGGCCAGCGCTGATTGGCCAGAGTACGGAATTCGGCCAATCAGCGCTGGCTCTGCTGGAGGAGGCGGAGTCTAAGATCGCTCCACACCAGTCTCCATTCAGGTCCGACCTTAGACTCCGCCTCCTCCAGCAGAGCCAGCGCTGATTGGCCGAATTCCGTACTCTGGCCAATCAGCACTGGCTAATGCATTGTATTGGCTTGATGAAGCAGTGCTGAATGTGTGTGCTTAGCACACACATTCAGCTCTACTTCATCGGGCTAATAGAATGCATTGGCCAGCGCTGATTGGCCGAATTCCGTACTCTGGCCAATCAGCACTGGCTAATGCATTGTATTGGCTTGATGAAGCAGTGCTGAATGTGTGTGCTTAGCACACACATTCAGCTCTACTTCATCGGGCTAATAGAATGCATTGGCCAATCAGCGCTGGCCAATGCATTCTATTAGCGTGAACTGAGTTTGCACAGGGGTTCTAGTGCACCCTCGGCTCTGCTACATCAGATTGCTACATCTGATGTAGCAGTGCCGAGTGTGCATCAGATGTGTAGTTGAGCAAAACTGACTCAGCACTGCTAAGTCTGCATTCGCATAGGAATGCATTGGCCAGCCTTCGGCCAATCAGCGCTGGCTCTGCCGGAGGAGGCGGAGTCTAAGGTCGGACCTGAATGGAGACTGGTGTGGAGCGATCTTAGACTCCGCCTCCTCCAGCAGAGCCAGCGCTGATTGGTCGAGTTCCGTACTCTGGCCAATCAGCACTGGCCAATGCATTTCTATGGGGAAAAGTTAGCTTGCGAAAATCGCAAACTGACAGGGATTTCCATGAAATAAAGTGACTTTTATGCCCCCAGACATGCTTCCCCTGCTGTCCCAGTGTCATTCCAGGGTGTTGGTATCATTTCCTGGGGTGTCATAGTGGACTTGGTGACCCTCCAGACACGAATTTGGGTTTCCCCCTTAACGAGTTTATGTTCCCCATAGACTATAATGGGGTTCGAAACCCATTCGAACACTCGAACAGTGAGCGGCTGTTCGAATCGAATTTCGAACCTCGAACATTTTAGTGTTCGCTCATCTCTAGTTATGACTCCACAGTAACTCACACCTATAGTCCCTCATGATTGGTTATACCTGAGGGAAGGTCACCTGGAAGCATTAAAGGGAAGCTTATGAGACACCACTGCAATACCCATAACCAGCACCACAGAAAGTATGGCGAATCAGCAGTGCAGTACCTGGCATGTAAATAACAGAGAGAGCTGCATGCTCGGGAGAAAGCTCATGATATCAGCACACACCACATGGCCACTAAAGGCTAACCGCAGACTAAATCACCAGAGGACAGAAGAGCCCAGAAGACCTTGTGAGGGAACCCAGGAATTGAGAGGGAAGGTGCATATAAGTGTTCTTGTACCTACTCTTGACCTCCACTTTTTGAAAAGTCCTCAGATTATAATAGCGATTAATCGGGGGGCAAAACCCAAAACTTAAGGAAAATTCAGATTGAAACCAGTTCATTCTTAACCGGTTCACTTATCTCTGATCCTGGAAAACATAGCTACATCTTCTGTGGATGTAGGTTTGTTCAAATACTTCTATCTTTTCATGTGCATCCAGACAGACTTGACAATGTTAAGATCAGTGTTCTGTAAGGCTGGGTTCACAGGGGGATTTTTTAGACGGGATTTTGACATGGAGGCTGCCTCAGAATGCGGTCCAAAAAACAGTTAACCGTGACTGGATGCCAGTCACACTGTGCATACAGTGTATCGGCAAGGGGTGAACCTGCCATCTTCGCCGCTGCCGACAGAAAGCCCCCCCCGGAGGAGGGGGCGGAGCGGAGGGGGCATGGCGGAGTGAAGGGGGCGGGGTGAAGCGAAGGGGGCGGGGCTTAGCGGCAGGGAGAGGATCTGCTTTCTGCCTGAGCGTGGTGCTAAGCTTGTCCTGGACTGGCTTAGGTAAGCAAAAATGCCGCCCTCCCTGGGGCCCTGGCATAGTGCCGCCTGAAGCGGTCGCTTCAGGTCGCCTCATGGGAGGTGCGGCGCTGGTACCGGCATCCAGTGACGGTATTCCACTCCAGATTAGGCACAAATAAAGGGGAGTGTCACATCGCGGATGTCCGCTGCTGAATCATCCGCGGAATCTGCCTCAAGAAAGGGCATGTTGCTTCTTTTATCTGTGAGCAGGAAGAAACCGCTCACGGAAAAAGGAACCCGTTGAATTTAATGGGAGGCGTTTGGTTTTTTTAGCCGGATTTTGACGCGGATTCCGGATTTGCGGATTTGTGAACCCAGCCTAAGGCTCATACTACATCTGTGCTTACTCCAAGTAAAACCATCTCCCATTCTTCAAAAATTGTGTGAAAGTATACCTAGAAGAAGTGATGGTGCTATGAAGGCAAAGAGCGGTGACGCCAAATACTGATGTGATGTAGATTTCTATTGTGTTCATTCATGGCAGAAATCCATTATTAACACTCATCATTAAAGCCTTCTTTCTTTGCAGTATTTTTTACTCACCCGTTTAAAACTTTTGCATAATACCGAATATTTTATATTTGTCTACTTGTATTTTTTTTTTTTTTAGAAAGAATTGCATACGAATATTATGCAAATATTATAATTTTCCCTTTGTTAGCTATTTGAGTTCGTTTTCTAGAGAGGTCATGGAGGAGGCAGAATTGTACTGTTTGTACACAATATATACAATGAAAGTTGTTTACTTACAAAAGTAACAATTATTTCTGAAAAATGGGACCAAATGGAATAATTACCCAACCCCCGCCATTCCTCAACTCTTCATATTGACAAGAAGAATTTGACAATCCTTTATTTCCATGCACTGAGATTGTGAATTATTCATTTTCAGATCTATTTTATCCAGTATTTACTGCTCAGAATTCTGGCCAATGTTTTCCATGTAGCAAACTAGATCATAAATATCCATGAGATTGTAAATGGCAGATAAGACTGGCCATGCGTAATGTACATAAGCAGGAGGCACAAGACTCACTGGGCTTGTGTTTGCTGAACAATTAGGTTGAAGCGGGTTCTGGTGATGACACTCATTTAAGCTCAATATGACAAACATGGAAAATGGTAATTGTATGAGAGTATGAGTGCCTCTAATGCACAAGAAATGTCATAGGCTTGTGCACATACAAATAGTCCATTGTTGATATGCATCCATGGTTTTTTAGTGTATTACGGCTCATGCAGTCTTAGATGGTTGCCCCTTTCCACACGCTGCGGCGTCTCAGTAATGGTCCTCACAATTTGCACGGAGAAAGTTGTACCAACAATAAATAGGCGGCAGGTAAGATAAATAGTCGTCGCTTCCTATCATTTGTAGTATATTGTAAAAAATACATATTTATGTGACATTACAAAGAAACAATTGCAGAAAAAGGAGAGAAAATATTTAGCCTGTTATGCTCAGAAAAATTCTTTTACAAGATATCCATAAATACACGCAGATACTGAATTTTTCCGTAAAATGAAATGCAATAGTCCAGGGAGTCTAACAATTTGGCACTTGTCTCCAGCACAAAACTGCAATAGAAAATTGAATTTAACAAGAACAACTGCAGGTTTTCTGTGCTAAAAATATTGGATAGGTTAGGATAGGTCATCAATATGAAATTGGTTGTTGTCATAGACCCAGAACACCCATCACTCAAGTGTTCTCAGGAGCTGATAGTGGAGCAGGAGGCAGACAGTGTTGTTCTCTGTGTCCTGCATGGGGGCGAATCTGCAGCAGCCTGGTCTGACCACTAAGCAGATGATGGCGCTATCTGCTTACTGTTCCATTTTTTGTTTATCAGTTGCTGATAACAGATGGGTGTTCAGGATATTAGACCACCTCAGGTTAGCTCTGATATCATTAGGATAGGTCTTTAATAATTTTTTCCAGAAATCCATTTAAATAGAGAGGGGCAAACTTCATCAGATTGTGTTAGGAGTAGTGCTGGAACCTCTGCAGAAGCGATGCTGGGGTTACCAGCCTTCTCCTAACTCGTAGCATGAATACTCGTCTTCTGATGAAGGGTTAATGTTGGTGCCTGTCAGAAACTATTTATTTCTTACTTCCACACCTGGTCACCATTTGCTATTTGATCTGACCTGGATGTTAGCTCTCCTCTGCTGTGTTCAGTAGTTTTCTTGCCTGGTTCTTGGTTCTGTCCCTGGCTCTGCTCTCATCTCCTAATTTTGTACCTCCACTCTCTACTGCTACGACCTCCTTGCTTTTAGACTTCTGCTCCTTGATCACAATTTGGTACTGCTCTGCTCTACTGTTACCAACCTGGCTTGTTTGACCTGTCTCCTGGATTACCTCTCTGTACTGCACTGTCCTCTCGTTGATGACTAGTATTGGACAAATACTCTATTGGCGTAACAAATATGGGAAATCGTGCAACAAATTGAGGAGTGCACTTTCTCCTTGAACCCCTTGTGAAAATGACAAATTTGTTGCTTAAGTGACTTTTTTTTGTTTTTGCAAAAATGTGACTTTTAATTTTCATGGCCCAATGCTAAGAAATTCTAAAACATGTAAGGTCGAAATGCTCACTGTGCAGAAAAAGAGGATCTAGAACTCACTTAATTGAAGTTTATTCCATGTCTAGAGCATGCAGGATATATTTCGGCTCATCCCAGACTTTTTCATCTGCTTTACAATGTGGAAGCATCACGCACATATTTGTACATACCTTCGTCTCTGGAAATAGAGGTCACAATCAGTTACCAGGGTAATTCGTGAGCAAAGGTAATGGACAGCCATTTTATGTATAATACACATAATACAGGTTATACAATTGACGATTCCCTACCAACACAAAAACCTTTCATCAACATATCCCCAAGATTTTGGCTCTCAATATCCCCAAAATCAATGATTATGATATATCTAGAAAGGAAGAGAATAAAAGGTTAAAATCCACTGAATCATAAGCAGATCTAACATGCTGGGACTATGAAAGGATTATCTTATCTTATCTCATCTTATCACATATCAATGTTGTATAATTGGCGAATACCCCACAAATTTGGACCCTTTGTTGAGGCTTTTGGCTCCAGGGTCTTCAACGTATCCAGTACACTTTGCTCCTCAACAAAAATTTAATCTTATCTTCCCATCTAGGAATCTCAACCTGCTATATGATGTAAAATACCAACACCTGATATTCACCTGATAGTGAAGCTTAGCAATGGTATTTTGTCATTTATTAAAATCATAAATCTTTCCATACTATACCAATTTAAACAAAATTACATACCAATGCTCAACTTCAATATCGATGAAATTGTTGAACAGCAATTTAATGTCAGAACCCACAGACCTCGTTGCTTATGGTTATTACATGGTAGACATGAAATCCTGAGAAGGTAGATTTAAGTTCCATGTATATTTGATTAAGTTTGCACAAAAATATTACAGCTTATGGTTATAAATTGAGCAATTATCAATTACATAGGATTGTGCCCAAACTTTAAAGGAAATTGAAGGAAATTGAAGGAAAACCAAAGGTGGGAAACCACCAACTGAGATAGAATTACCTCGACATTACTAATAAAGAAAATTCTCATAAATGCAGGAGAAAATAGAAGAGTAAAGGAGAGAGAAAGATAGCAAATGTATTGATAAAAAGAAGAAAAGAGGGAAGAGGGGAAATAAGGGAAAAAGGAAAAAAGGGACCAACAAGATAAAATTGAGACAGATGGAATCTGTTCCTTGGACACCCACTGATCAAAGACCTGTGCAGAAACAAAATGCAATCCATTGTCTTCAGTTAGAATGGAAGGCATCATGTCTTTTGTTATTCTCCACCCCCAACTCCTCCATGGCTGAATATAATTGAAAGCCTCAATCCAGATGACCTGGGAGGGGGCAACTATTCAAAGTCTTCATATAATTTACTTAGTGGCCAATAAGAAGGGGGTAAAAAGGCCTTTTTATATTTATGAGATAGGGTCTGTGATGATTGATAGAAGGATATGCTTGCGACCCAGGTCTATTGCAGGGCTACAGCCTCATCATAAATCAGTCACACACCTGCGCCAGTATGGAGATCAATGACAGTTAGGAACTGGCGTAGACCTCTATTATGACTCATGCCAGAAAACATGAATATGGCTGTTAGGATTGTGCAGCAGGTGTGGCCATAACATCAAAGTCGCATCCTGTTCTACTTCGCAGTCCAGCAGTCATAGGGTTAATTCCCTTTGCAGCAGCCTGGCGTGGTCGACTGTCTGACTGACTTGGGTGTCGGCCAATGTACGCTCAGCGTGGGCAGCCGGGCTGTTTGCTTGTGACCGCCTCTTCCTTTTTCAAGGGGGCTGGTCTGGATGCCCAACGCTCTAAGATCATTCCTCAAATACCAATACCTATGATGTGTGTGTATGAGCATGGGTTCCAGCCTGAACAAAATATTAGTTGGCCTTAACTAGCAAATTCCCCTGAGATAGCAATGCCACTGTTAGTTGGGCAGCATACTGCCTTGTGTGTTGTGTGGTGAATTATCTCAGTTGGCCCTAGCTAGTGTTCCCCTAGTCAGGATTCACACTGACAGTTTGGTTTGGCAGTAAGCTGCCTTGTGGGTTGGGTGGAACTGAAGCATACAGGGTTTAGTCGGTCTCTGTCTAGTCCAGGAGTTTTGGCTAGACAGTTTAGTTCTTGTAGCAGCTGCTCTGATCTGCACAGGTTGCTCTGTGAGTTAAACAAGAGCACACCCAGTTACTTTAGTCTTCTGGCAGTGACACTAACTGCCAGACCGTATTCACACTTGGGCGTTTAGCAGATCAGAATCCAGTAGGGCTCTGCAGAGTTTTTGTTTATTTAGTTTTTTTTGTTTTTTTTTTTTAAAAAAAACCCCGTTGACCGTAACAATGGCCAAGGCATTGAAGTCCTGGCCTGCCCCTCTCACCCATGCTCCATCCCCATTCGTACAATGTGGTAAACAAGGTGCAGAAAAGGTTTTGGCGTATGTTTGACAATTTATTGTTGAGTCACTCCTCTTCTTTCCATAGTTTTTTTTTTTTTTTTTACTATGGGACAGTCCCAAGAAATGTGTAACATAGATCTTACTTCTTGCCCACTTTGGCAGCCAGTTGAATAGGTCTGGGGGCCATTTTATGTAGTTTATCAGGAGTCTTATACTACTGAAATATGAGTTATATTTAAACTCGTGTATCCTGCTGGAGACGGAAAGTTTATGGATTAAGATATGAGCCCGTCACCACTGTTTATTTGATAGGGTTTTACCTAGCTCTCGTTCCAACTCTTGTTGAAAATATGGTTTTGAGTCCTCCATTTCCTTTGAAAGTATCATGCCATATGTTAGGGATTCGATATGGGAGGGTGCAGAGGACAAAAAGCAGAGTCTTGAAAGGCAGGAGAACCAAGGCTGAGTTGATTCTGCAGAGCTAAAAGTATCAGAGTCATCCTCCAGGCTGTGATCCCTTGGGGCCCGCCAAGTCTGTAACAGGTCTCACACTGTTCACTATCATTACATCCCTGACTCTTGGATGAGAACTGTGGATTGCCCTCCAGAGGTGTGAGAAGCCCTGCGACTGATACCAACCTGTGCAGGTTGTGAACTTTACCATCAAATCAGCAGGAATTAGGATTTTCAAGGTAAATTTAGACCGTAAGATAAAGCAGTCAGTTAGCACCATGGCCTTCCTTCTACATGTAAATGCCACAATTACCTTTGCTATTTACCGCTACATGACAAATGTGTATACGGTTTATCCTTTATGAGACATTACCTAGTCAACAGCAACATCTAAAGTGCAATAAGGCAAACAGAAGGCATCTGCAGACACTTCAGCATGTTCTTGTTGTTGAAATGTACTAGTTTATTACTGCACTTCCACTAATAATGTCTGTAGTATACAATAAATGTTCAACGGCTGCTCAAGATGAAAACCTAAAGCCACCAGAAGAGCTTACTATAGTAATTATGATGATGATTATTAATCACAATATCGTAGGATGGGAGATACTGTGGTCTGAAAAAGACTTTGCCAGATGTCCCTCTCAATAGCATGTTTGTCTCACTTAAGGGTTTCTGAAAGCCTGTGTAAATGTAATACAGCATTAGAAATAGGAAGCAAGAGCTTAATATTTATATGGCGTTTATCATACAGGACCTATTGGCTGTTCTGATATTTCAGTTTTAATAAATACTTGACTTCTGGGTATTATCAGTTGGAGACAAGAGGTTGTCCAGGGGCTTGGCTGTACGAAGTGCAGAGGTAGAAGTTTCTACTGAACTCTGGATCTTGAGTGGACCCAAAGGTCCCTCTGCCAAATAATATATACCATTACTCTAAAAGACACACAGTAGCTTGGGACCCCAATACAGAGTTTGCATTCAGCCCCAGGACCTTCAAGTTATGCCCTTGGGATTGCAGTCTGGCACCGTCAGCACTGATTGGACATATACCTAGCTAATAGCACCCAGTTGCCAATTTATTCATCAATTTCTGGTAGGAACAGCATAATGCAGAATTTTCAAAAAGCATTACCCAGATTCATGTGCAGTTTTAAGGAGCTGCAGAGCAGAGTCAAACATCCAGGTCACTCAATGTAAGAGTGATGTTACTAAGTGGCAAATTCACGTGGTCAATGTCCCACCACCAATGGTAATCCAATGACTATACATTATACAGCCATTGTGGGGGCAATTAGGCAGCCATCAAAGGAAAGCACCCTGCGAATCACAGCAGCCCCCATTACATAGGATAATGGGGAAAATGATAGCATCCTGCATCCATTTTGTTGCTAGTATGGGTCATGAGTGGGAAGTCGAAAGGGAACTCAAACCATAATAAAGGCAGCGAGCAAGGTTTTCGCTTAGTATCTGACATCTGACCTCTACCCCACCACCAACCAGGGACACTGCATAGCATATTTCACAAGAGTGAGGCATGAGGTCAAGTCAGGGGCCAGAAGATGGAACAGTTGAGGGTAGATGGGCTAAGTTCACCCAGAAAGTTGAGAGGCATCATAAATTCACGACACATTATCTACAGTGAACACTCCTGCCGGTGCAACAAATACTGGTGAAGATCACTGATAACTCAGGCTATGGGTGGGCTAGTCCCCTGGCCATTTCTCCTCGTAGTGCTACTGCCTGCTTTCTGATGTGAATTTCTCTGTGTTGGAAGAAGGACAGTTGGGTCAGCCCTGGGCAGCCACAGGACGCTGTGAATGTACAGAGGTGTTCAGGGTCCTCACAGCTCCATTTGGCTGCATACTGCTATCAACGCACAGGAAAATTCAGGCGGGCATGTGCAGTCGACCCTGCCTGAGGCCCAACAGCAGAGCTGACTGCAAAAGCCTAGAAGTTTGAAACCAGTGCCGGAAGAAGACGTAGGGAGAGGCCGTTCCAGGCAAAGATAGAGGCGTTGCTGGAGATTTCTCTTGCACCATTGGGGATGCCCCCAGTGCTGTTTGAGCACTGGGGACTGCCCCCAGTGCTGTGAGGAACTCATTTGCACACAGAAGAAAACCGGGATTTCTACCGAACGGCAGCGTGGAGAAAACATTTAAAGGTAGGGGAAGAAGAGCCTTTCTTAAGGCGAGAAAAAAATGTCATGTTAATGATTGAATCACTTTAATAGTCCCACCATGGGGAAATTCAGTGTCTTACAGCAGCATGCACCCTTCTGACCAATACCCTGTGAATTGAGTCTCTGACCTGTCTGGTGAGTTCCTTGGTCTTCATGATGCTGTTTGTTCACTAGTGTTCTCTAACAAAGAAGTGAGGCCTTCGTAGAACAGGTGTATTTATACTGAGACTAAATTATACACAGCTGTACTTTATTAACTCAATAAGTGACTTCTGATGACAGTTGATTGCGTTGGATTTTATTTAGGGGTATCAGAGTACAGGGGTCTGAATCCTTTTCCACGTCACACTTTTCAGATTTTTATTTTATTAAAATTGTGAAAACCATGAATCATTTCTGTTCCACTTCACAGTTATCTGCTACTTTGTGTTGGTCGATCAGTTCAAATCTCAATAAAATACATTTAAGTTTGTGTTTGTAAGCTGACAATGTGAAAATGTTCAAGGGGTGTGAATACTTTTGTAAGTCACTGTATCTCATTGCAGCCTGGAAATTGGTCTATCTCACATGCAGCTGGGCCACACTGTGTATGGGCCCCCTGAGGTGTATATAATGGTAAGAAATGTGCTAACAGGTTTGGCTATAGGGATTATTATTATTTTTATAAAATCACCAGCTCAACAGCAAAGTGGGAAAAGACATGGAAAAATCTAGTTTTAGCACAATCGATTCACTTATTTCCTTATGGAATGCCTGAATTAATCTAGGCCTTAGGAGCACATAATGTTTCAGGCGTAAAGTGTTTAATATTGACAGAAGGCAAGTGTCTGACTGTGTGCTCTATATCTTCTAGTGGCCTGCAATTATATTAAAGCATGATCTATTCCTAGGATTCAACCACCCCTTGTTATGGGTAAATTGTACAATGTAATCCAATCCCTGTGGCAGAAGCGCAGTTATGGGGAAGTGGGAGTATTAATCCCACACCTTGGGGCAATCAATGTAATTACTCTTTTCCTCAATGTAATTTTCTGACTACACGTAAACCTTAATAGATTTGTAGTGATCAAGAATTTGATTTCTTTTTCCCTTAAGCTTCATAAAACTGTGTTTTGTAGCTACTGAGATAATGAATTCAGACAGAACAGCTACTTGTGTCCCTGCCCTTGTATCTTCTAAGGTTAATATTGGAGGTGTTATTATTACCAGATATTACTGAGAAAGACAGACTATGGCTTGGTAGCAAGATCTACGTAAGAGTTAATATTTGGACATCGTCTGTGGTCTGTGAAGAAATATTACCCAAAATCTATCTTGTTTTTGAGGTTAAATACAGAGACCATGTGTGGAAAAAGTTTAGCAACATTGTAGATATATTACTAGCCCTGTTCTTATTCTGAGTTATGCTTCGCTCACACTTGTGCCCCTGTTGAGTATTTGCCATTCTGCTGGGTCTCCGTCCTCAGTCCTGGCCAAACTAGACAGGGGATGGAAACCTGGCGGTCAGCTTTAAAACCCATTCACTTGATATTGGACGATATACAGACGTCTGGGATTGCATGAAGAGACAGAAGGATTGGAGCAAGCCTATATCCACAGAAGATCTGTGCTTAGTTCTCCAAGATGGCGGAAAGAACATCCTTCCCGAGCGTTTTCAAAAACTTTCTCCTGGTCTGCCATGAAGAATTGATGGAAGGCAAAGGGTGGTCATACAAAATATTGCCTTGATTTAGACCAAAATTAATATATATTTTTGAGAGCATTCTTACTCTGCAGCCTTTGTTTTCAAATCTATCCAAAACTTTTGCATGACACTATACATCTCAAGTCTCGTAAAACATGCTTGTCATTGAACTGTATGACTAAAGCGATACACAGTCGGTGTGAGTAGTTCTCTACTTGTGCTGATGGAAGAGGGTCCTAAATAATTTGGGGCACCACTCAGAATGGGTGCTGAGAGTTGGATCCCTGAAGATTCACAAATTACCGTGCATTTAATATATAGGTTATGGTACAGATGTAGAAAAGGTTAACTTGCTGCAGCATATCTCAACATAACATACAACAAAAGCCATTGAAAAGGTTCCATTAAATACTGTGTAGTTTAATACATTAAGTGTCAAGTTAAACTTTTATGCACGTCTGAACTAAATGTAGATTGGTCAATTACAGACCGGCAATACACTACAATCTTTATTGTACACATGGGTAAGACATAGACCTTTGACTTTTCTCAGGAATGAAATGTAGTCGCAAATTAAAAAAGAAAAGGAATAGAAAAATAGATTAGTTTTAAGAACAATTTAATAATTCATAAGCAATTTACATTTTGTTATAAGATTGATTATTATGACATTAGCTCCAAAAGAGTCATCGCCTAAATGACTGCAGCAATGTGACTAACGTAATTGAATGTGGAAAAATCGGAATTTACAATCTGACCAGATGTACTGTAGGCTACAGAATAAAATGAGAAAAAAAAATGTTAAACTTTAAAAAATGTTGATCTGTCAGCAGTGGCGTAAGTAGGAATGGCGGGGCTCCGTGGCAAACTTTTGACATGCCCCCCCCCCCCCCCCCGACCGACACCGACGCCGAAGACCTCAACCAACCCCCTCCTACGCATTTCTGCGTGTTCTATTATCCCCACTAGTGGCCCCTGCACATAATATTATCCCCCATAGTGGCCCCTGCACACAGTATTATGTCCCATAGTGGCCCCTGCACACAGTATTATGTCCCATAGTGGCCCCTGCACACAGTATTATGCCCCATAGTGGCCCCTGCACACAGTATTATCCCCCATAGTGGCCCCGGCACACAGTATTATGTCCCATAGTGGCCCCTGCACACAGTATTATCCCCATAGTGGCCCCTGCACACAGTATTATCTGCCATAGTGGCCTCTGCACACAGTATTATGCCCCATAGTGGCCCCTGTACACAGTATTATGCCCCATAGTGGCCCCTGCACACAGTATTATTCCCCATAGTGGCCCCTGCACACAGTATTATGTCCCATAGTGGCCCCTGCACACAGTATTATGTCCCTTAGTGGCCCCTGCACACAGTATTATCCCCCATAGTGGCCCCTGCACACAGTATTATGTCCCATAGTGGCCCCTGCACACAGTATTATGCCCCATAGTGGCCCCTGCACACAGTATTATCTGCCATAGTGGCCCCTGCACACAGTATTATGCCCCATAGTGGCCCCTGCACACAGTATTATCCCCCATAGTGGCCCCTGCACACAGTATTATGCCCCATAGTGACCCCTGCACACAGTATTATCCCCCATAGTGGCCCCTGCACGCAGTATTATAGCCCATAGTGAACACCCATAAACAATTATTATACTCTGGGGTCTTTTCAGACCCCAGAGTATAATAATCGGAGACCCAGGGGAATAAAAACATAAAAAACACTGTTTCTTACCTGTCCCTGGCTCCTACGCTGTCTTCTCTGCTGCTGTCCTTCTTCTATGACGTCGGACGTCACATGACCCGGGACGTAGGCCGGGTTCATGTGACGTCAGAGACATCAGAAAGGACGTCAGGAAGGAGGCCTGGCAGGATCGTGTAGAGGTAAGTAACAGTGTTTTTTATGTTTCTTACCTCTCCCGGGCCGCCGATCATTATACTCAGGGGTTCAAAAAGACCCCCGAGTATAATGATAGCAGTGGTAGCGGCTGTCACCGGGCCCCTAATGTCCCGGGCCCTGTGGCAGCTGCCTCCGCTGCTATGGCGGTAGTTACGCCACTATCTGTCAGTTTAGAGAGAGAGAAAAATTGTTAAAACTGGACAAAAACATTGTAGTGGGAAGCTGGAAAAAAATTCAGAATGGGGAGGAATTGGAAGAAAAGTCCATTAGTGCGACTTTCTTATGGGTTTTGCTTTACAGCATTTACTCCGCAGCCAAATGACATGTCCCCTGTATTCTATGTTTCGGTGCGATTCCAGGCATACCAAATTTATCTAGTTTTATTTACATTTTAACTCCTTAACAAAAATCCAAAACTTTGAACACAATTTTTTTTAGATTTCCGTATACAGGGAGACATAGGACATCCTATTTTTTGCGGGGTCAGGTGTAATTCTTATTTATACCATTTAAGGGAATGTTTATTGCTTTTGATTATTTTTTATTCAAATTTATAGCATAGCCGAAACAGCACTTTTGATCCCCCCCCCCCCTACGGAATTCACCATATGGGAAAAATATTTTTCTAAGTTTGTAGTTTTATATGTATTTTAGGAAAAAAAGGGTGATTTGAAATTTTATTGTTTTTTTATATTTTTAAAAACTTTAAAAAAATTCACAATTTTTTATTATTATCGTATGATTGCAAGTACTCCGGTACAAATGTATTGCAGTCAGTAGGAGATTCTTTACATTACTATTGAGACTGGTCAAAGACCAGCCACAATAGTAATATGACAAGCCTGGGAGCCTTCATAAGGCTTCAGGCTACAATAGGAACAGGTCGGCTCCTAAGATCTCGCCATGTGGGGCTGACTTTTGATGGAAAAAGTACGGGGTCGGTGGGGACCATCCTGGGGGCAGCTTTTATACTTTGGTGGGCATATCAGACTGCATTGCCCTTGATCAAAATAGACTCTGATTGCAGGCATTAGCTTTGGGTGTCTCCTGTACATTACAGTGGAGACTCGGTAGCTATGGTTCCTCCATAACCACAAACAAAAAATTGTCTGAACCCACTAGTTTTCAAGAGACTAGTTAACTATCTTATGTGTATAGGAGGCTCCCGACTCTGCCCTGACAGATCTAAGTTGACATTAACACTACCATTTTGAATGTCCATTGCTGTCATCTATCATAGGATGAGGACAACAGACAGACAGCAATACAGTGACAGACACAGATGGAGTCTACTCTTCTATTATACGTGTTAACCTTAGTAATAGTAGAACAACACCCTACCTATGTATGTACGTAACGCAGAGCATTCGTATGGGAGGAATAGCTGTTAGCCAACAGCTATTGAAGGTGTATGGACAACTTTACATGGGCTAGATTATACTAACACAATCTAAAGTTGCTATTACTTTGTATTCATATTTAGCTAAATTTGTATGAATAATTTCTATTCTTCAAATGTAATTAAAATATAATTTGCTTCTATTTTCAATGCACAGCCTTGGATGAGCGCGATGCATTTCTAATGTCATATGACACAGATATCATCTGTCTGCATTTCATTAATGACAGATAAGAATAAACCTCTGAGACAGCTCATCAGCTCTTCAGATTGTCAGACAACAACATCCGAAAGTGTTCTCGCAAGAGTCTCATCAGCAACAAGGTTTTAACTGTAAAAGTTTTAAAAACCACCTTTAACATTTATTGTCATGTCTTGATTTTATATTATTATTTATAATTGTATATTTTATTGACTATATATGATTACTTCCTAGATCACTATTTCAGAAAGTAGCTTACGCTGGTAGTGCCACCAAAGCACAGGATAGGGCGTTACTTGCTGATAGATGGGAGTCTGACCACTTTGACCAGTAGTGATCTTGAGGATGGATCCTATCTCCATCGTGTGAATGGAGCAAGTCACTGCTGGCAGTTCCATAGAAAATGAATGGGCGCCTAGACTACATGCTGCTCTTATTTGCACAATGAAGAGGGAACCCTGTTCTCAGGATCGGTGGGGGTGCCAGCTATCGGACCCAATGACACTATGACTCTGCACTACTTCGGTAGCAGGTCCATAGAGTAAAGTGGAGTTGGTCATGTGACTGAGAGTTGGAGCATCAGCGGGGGAGGCAAAGGAATGAGATCTATGGCCTCCCTGGGTGTGCTGTGCAAAGGTAATAAATGGGGCTCCAGTAGACTGGAGTGCATATTAGTAATAAACCTGATCCAGTGAAGAGAATGCAATGTTAAGCTTTGTTTTTCCACAGATAACTCCTTTTAACTTTTTTGCCTGTGACTACAAAACAAACTTTCCTTGCAACTATTTCAATTTACTGTGATCTAAGTTTAGCAAGAATTGGCACTCAAGAAAAACGTGAACTCCCTGTCGCATTTCCTTTTATTATGTGAAAAAATTAGGACCCCTGGGAGCTGAGTACATTCCCAGTTAGCTGCTGTGGAGGCTTGTGTAATGCGGTGTATAGTAGTTTGGTGACAGATATAGAATTTTGCGGTAACGTGCTTCTTCCTTTTTATATTGTAAATGCAACTCAGTACTTTTGTGTTTTTCATTAGGTATCTACAATGTCAGCTAAAGTCAAATATAACAATAACAACATACATTGGTTACCCAAGTCTAGATAGACTTATTGCATCTTAATGGATGGAAATATTCTGATGTAAAGACAGGCAATATTAGCAAAGGGTTACTGAGGAGATGTTCCCGGGCACACTAAAACACTTAGAAGCTTTCAGAGAGAAAAGGGACCCAATAGGAAATATTAAATTGGGCTCTTATTGTCATTGGCATCATTCAATCACATATGACCTTCCATCAGTCCAATAGACTTTGAATGGAGCAGCAGTGCACATGTAAAACCCTATCTCTTGTGATCAGTGGTTGTTCCATACATGGACCCTGGAGACACTTATTGCTTAAGTTATTATTCTGGGGAACCTTTAAGAACAAAGGCTCAGTAGCAACTTCTACAATACCTCTACACCCCCTATAGCTATGTCTGGGTCAATCATACACTAGGTTCACTCCTGCTTTGGAGTTTCCGTTCTTTGGGTCCACTTGGATACTTGAAAAAAGGAAACTCAATACACTTAGAAAGTTGTCACCCTCAGAAATCTATGGACCCCATGGACTCTAATGGGGTCTGCTTGGTTTCTTCCCGAAAAATGTGGAATGAAAATTCCTGCTTGTAAGCCTTTTCCCCCCACATTTTTCAAGCGGAATAGAGGACAGAATCCCCATATGGTGATCAAGCGCAGGTGTGAACCTACTATACCCTCATGCAGTAGCACAGGCTTTACACATAGTGGCCCTAATTTACTAACTGGGCTGCACCCAGAAATAGACCAAAAATGTGCCTTGACTCATGATGGTGTATCTTAGCTCCTGTGCCCTGTTCACCACTTTTTATGACAGTGGGTAAAGCAGGGCAGGAAGACCGGGAACACATTTATGCCACATGTACCGCAACTCGTGCTAGAAAACTGGCATGAGTTATATCAGAAATCTACACTCACCGGCCACTTTATTAGGTACACCTGTCCAACTGCTCGTTAACACTTAATTTCTAATCAGCCAATCACATGGCGGCAACTCAGTGCATTTAGGCATGCAGACATGGTCAAGACAATCTCCTGCAGTTCAAACCGAGCATCAGTATGGGGAAGAAAGGTGATTTGAGTGCCTTTGAACGTGGCATGGTTGTTGGTGCCAGAAGGGCTGGTCTGAGTATTTCAGAAACTGCTGATCTACTGGGATTTTCACGCACAACCATCTCTAGGGTTTACAGAGAATGGTCCGAAAAAGAAAAAACATCCAGTTCTGTGGGCGGAAATGCGTTGTTGATGCCAGAGGTCAGAGGAGAATGGCCAGACTGGTTCGAGCTGATAGAAAGGCAACAGTGACTCAAATAGCCACCCGTTACAACCAAGGTAGCCAGAAGAGCATCTCTGAACGCCGCACAGTACGTCGAACTTTGAGGCAGATGGGCTACAGCAGCAGAAGACCACACCGGGTGCCACTCCTTTCAGCTAAGAACAGGAAACTGAGGCTACAATTTGCGCAAGCTCATCGAAATTGGACAATTGAAGATTGGAAAAACGTTGCCTGGTCTGATGAGTCTCGATTTCTGCTGCGACATTCGGATGGTAGGGTCAGAATTTGGCGTCAACAACATGAAAGCATGGATCCATCCTGCCTTGTATCAACGGTTCAGGCTGGTGGTGGTGGTGTCATGGTGTAGGGAATATTTTCTTGGCACTCTTTGGGCCCCTTGGTACCAATTGAGCATCGTTGCAACGCCAAAGCCTACCTGAGTATTGTTGCTGACCATGTCCATCCCTTTATGACCACAATGTACCCAACATCTGATGGCTACTTTCAGCAGGATAATGCGCCATGTCATAAAGCTGGAATCATCTCAGACTGGTTTCTTGAACATGACAATGAGTTCACTGTACTCCAATGGCCTCCACAGTCACCAGATCTCAATCCAATAGAGCATCTTTGGGATGTGGTGGAACGGGAGATTCGCATCATGGATGCGCAGCCGACAAATCTGCGGCAACTGTGTGATGCCATCATGTCAATATGGACCAAAATCTCTGAGGAATGCTTCCAGCACCTTGTTGAATCTATGCCACAAAGAATTGAGGCAGTTCTGAAGGCAAAAGGGGGTCCAACCCGTTACTAGCATGGTGTACCTAATAAAGTGGCCGGTGAGTGTATGTCAGCTCCCGGCTGGTGTAGATTCGAGTTCGGGTTTACTTGACGTGCAAGAGATATTAAGAAGCAAGAAGGAAGGAGATGCCAGTTTCAATGAATTTCCCCTAGTATGTTTGCCCTTGGTTTTATTTCCTTCCCCACAACCTTGGGTGGCATTGATAAGCCGGCCATCTCCACTTTAAGTTTGGAAACATTTGGACAGCATAGTTTGGCAGCCTCCGCACATGAATTGCCGTATACTAAATGCTCTTTGCCTGTTTTATTTATTTCCTTCATTTATTTTGGTGCTTTTTCTTTGGTATTTCATTATCCCTACAACATAATGGAGAAACAGGTGTTGGGTAATGGAGATGATGGATGCGGGGTAGAAGTTGTACTCATTTGGGATGCATTCACACACAGTCACAGAGATTTATTAGAAATAATGCTTTCATCTTCCAATTAGACATAGTAAATAACAGCTGAAATCTGCACAAAGGCTTTGCTTGTGTTCCTTTGGATATAATGTGGTTTTGGATGTCATGTAGGTTGCAAACTGAGAAATCCACTTTTTCATTTCCCTGTCGCCCTGATCACAAGTGGCCAGAGTCACCGTCATGTCTAGTGCCCTGGACTCTCTGCATTCAATGTTTCCCTGCCCTGTGCTCTAGTGTAGACCAATGGGTACTTGTGATTGTGGTGCTGGGGACATTATGATGTGGCTTTCCCAGTTATGCAACCTGCATGTCCATCACCCTCGGTTTATTACATTGCTTTTTCCATCCTGTATTTAGTGCTATTTGTGGTCTTGAGGAGCCAAAACTGCTGACTGGCTCCATTTAAGAAAATAATTCAGCAATGTCATATGAATAACACATTCCCGACTTCTCTATAGTTAGTTATTTCTCTATTTCTATTACATCTACAGATGCAATATCACATAAAACCTAAATTCTCAACCTTCGAATGACATCGGAAGTACTATACTAGGTGTTATAAAACCAGAGTTACGACTATTTGACACACTCCCTATTGGCATTTTTTATATCTGTACATCCTAGCAATACAGTGTGAATATAGGAGTTATATCCCTAGCAATGCTTAGGGCGTTACTAGGAAAAAAAAAACCCTGTTTTCGGCTAAACTTATGTTTTATATATTACATTAATAAAGTATATTACAGAAATACACAAATAAAATTAAAAATAAATCAATAACTACCCCTCTTCCATTGTTCGGATGTTGGGTTTCATTGGTCGCATGTAGAGTAATGGAGACATCACTGCTAATATGTCACTCGTACCCAACATATGAAGTCAGTGATTTGCCGCAATGGTCACCTGAACCATTTCTCTTTTGGCCTGCCCAGTGCCTGCACAAGAACCTGACAGTCAATCAGAGGACTGGGAACAGGTAAGTTTTGGTTCTTGTTTTATTTTACCCCACCCAGACCCTTCTGGGTTTTCCTACTTGCCTGGAAATCCTGGTTAGGCTAAGGCCCCACGTTGCAGAAATGCAGCTTCTTTTGTTGTAGATTTTATTGCCGTTTTTTGAGCCAAAAAATGGAGAATGTAGAATGTATAGGAGGTTCTCATACTTCTCCCTTCTGCTGAATCCACTCCTGGCTTTGGCTAAAAAAAACGCAACAAAATTTTCAACAAAAGAAGCTGCGTTTCCGCAATGTGGGGCCTCAGTCTGCTTTTTGTGTTGCAGATTTTAATTTGATTATTCGAGTCAAAGCCAAGAATGGCTAAAAAAGGAATGAGAAATATATGGAAAGGTCTTATACTCTTTCCTTCTGCTCAATCTAGTCCTGGCCTTGACTCAAAAAACTGCAGCAAAATCTGAAAAAGGCTAAGGGCCCCTTCACACGGCGTAAGCGCTCGGCTCATTCCGAGCCATACACGCGAGCGCTTCTAAACACTTCCCATTCACTTCAATGGGAGCGCGCGTAAAGCTGGCTTTACGAGCGCTCCCATTGAAGTGAATGGGAAGTGTTTAAAAGCGCTTGCGCGTACGGTTCGGAATGAGCCGAGCGCTTACGCCATGTGAAGGGGCCCTAAGGCCTCATGTTGCAGAAACACAACTTTTTTTGTTACAGATTTTGCTGGGGTTTTATGAGCCAAGTCACAAAAGGAATGGGAAATATATAGGAAGTTCTTATACTTCTCCCTTCTGCTCAATCCACTCCTGACTTTGGCTCAAAAAAACCGCAGCAGAATCTGCAACAAAAAAAAGCTGCGTTTCCGCAATTTGGGGCCTCAGCCAAAAGCAGCTTTTTTGCAACATGGGATCTGAGCCTAAGCCATCTTTAACTACTTTAGTAATATTAGACACCATAGTGGCACTTGTCATATCCTTGGCCTTAAATGCACAAGCTGTGATCTTACCTGCCAAAATCATTGATAAGACTTGAGCGCGAGATCATACACATGAATTAGGGTTGTCAAAGACCCATGAAAGCATCGATCACATGCAGCCTGATGCCTTGTACAGGGAGATAATATAGATGTTCTTGTTAGGTCAGCTCCGTTATATATAACATCCTTAGTAGCATTAAACCTGTGGCAAAATTTATTGGATTCCAACATGCTGCAAGCCTTGTTATGTTGAATTCAAGACCTTCTGGTCTAAAGGTATAAAAGATGAACATAAATTGCCAGAACCCTGCAGACTCTGGAGGGTGCTGTGCCAGCATGGGAATTTATAGATCTGTTGTTTCACATGAAGAAGAATCTCTGTCTTCTAAACATGTCTCAAGTGCTGGAGAAATACAAAAAATACTCTGACATGTAAGATGCAGGATTGTGGAAGGAAAGATGTAATATCGTTCTATTTGGTACGGATGTATAACCCACCATGGAGCAGATTAATATCTCTCATGACCTTTCCATCTTTTCATAGGCTTCATATTCCAAATTTCACATGTTTACCATTGAATTGAAATAGGACAAGCAACATTCGGAATATGAAGCTTATGAAACGATGAAAAATTAATAAGTGATATTAATCTCCTCTATTGTGGGTGATAAGTCTGTACCAAATACTGATAGGTCCTATCAAATCTGCTTAAACTCATCAATTTAATCACAGATTAAATATTGATAATAGAAGGTGTTTGTTTCCTTTTGGGTATTATATAATGAGAAGCTTAAAGTTATGTATTGTTCTCTGTGGAAATAATTTCATGATATTTCATCATAACAATTGTACTTGTCTGCACACAGGTAACCTTAAAGGGGGTGGCCACTTTCAGTCCAATAATGAGAGACAAATGTTATTGTTTGTATAATAAAAAGTTGTATCATTTTTCAATATACTTTCTATATAAATTCCTCACGCTTTTCTAGTTTTCCACTTGTTGTCATTCATTCTGTTACTTCTAGTGGATAAATGTCTGATCATGGTCATGTGATGCTCGGTCCATGGTCATGTGATGGTCACATTGGTGCTGCTCATTACCAGGCAGAGATCTGATTACTGTGCAGTGACTATAACGAGCAGCACCTGTGTGTCCATCACATGACTGTGGACCAGGGGTCTCAAACTCGCGGCCTGCGGGCCAACTGCGGCCCTCGGGACAATAGTTTGCGGCCCCTGCGCAGCTCCCTGCATGTCCCGCTATGTCTCTTTAGTGTTTTACTTATCAAACTTTCCTCCTATCACCCCCGCTCTTATAACAGTGATGCAAGCAATGGGTGATCTAGGGAGGCGTGTCTTAGTGTGTCGGCCGGAAGATGAAGGGATGTGCTGTCTAAAGGTACTGAGAGGGGAGGGGAATGTGAGATGCAGGGTGGAGAGTGTGTGTGTCTGTCTATGTGTGTTGCTGTGTGTTTATGTGTCTGTCTGTGTGTGTCTGTCTGTGTAAGTCTGTGTGTCTCTCAGTAACCTAGGGCCACAGATGGAAGGGGAACATGAAACTGGGGGCAGAGATGAGGGGGGGGCATGAAACTGGAGGGACTTAATACTGTGAGACAGTTGGAAGGGGACATTATAATGTGGGGACATATAATGTACGGGTGACTGTAGGAGGATTATACTGTGTGGGGGCACATGAAAAATGAATGAGAATGGGCGGAGTCAACATAAAAGTGGGCAGAGCTAAATTTGCTGCAGTGTGCATAGCTTGTGGAAAACCTGATGCGGCCCAGCCTCACCCAGACTCTACCTCCAGCGGCCCCCAGGTAAATTGAGTTTGAGACTATATCACATGGTCAGAATTTCATCTACAGAAAGTATATTGGAAAATTGGAGAACTTTTTATTATACAAACAATACCATTTGTGTCTCGGTATTTGTCATGACCTCCATTGATATGACAAAAACTGCAGAGTTTTGTTCATCTGTTCTGTAATAAGAGGCTTCTTTTCTGTATTTTGTGCTTCAAGGTAAACCTTAGGTTTCATTTGTTAAAGAAAATACATTATAATAGGGAGATTTATTATTACTGTCTTAAATTAAGACAGTCTGAACCGAGACCAAAGATACCAGCTTTATCATGGTGCTTCGCACTTTGGGTTCAAACCTGACACATCTTCCTAGACATGTTAGACACGTTTCTCTTCCCTTTGCCACAAGAAAAAAAAGTATGATCCATAACCAGTTATTTTTAGTTTACCCCTGTCTGGTAAAATCTGCTATACATTTTGGGTGGGATGATTTACAATATCACATATATAAGTATAATGCAGGATTTGTGTCTGAGTTGATCATTCAGGAAAAACTTAAAACTTTCACAAAATTACAAATTGGGTTTGGGCTAAAAAAATATTACTTTTATATTCAGCTATACTATACACTTAGAGCAGTGGTGGGGGATGAGCAATCTCATAGAAATGGTCTTACTGTATATATAAAAAGTTAGATGTTAACCCCTTCCCAAAATCCGCCGTACTAGTACGGTGGATGCCTGGTGTTTAACTATGGTGGCCGCCCGACTCCCGGGACGCCACCTGGTGTCTGCTGTATCATATCGGTGTCCTATCCACAGGATAGGTCATCAGCATATGATCTTTGGGGGTCTGATACTCAGACACTGCACAGATCAGCTATTCCAGGAACTGGAAGCTGGTGAAGTGGATGGGGGCCACGTGCAGGCTTCTCCAGTTCAAGTCAGAGGAATAGCAATGGAATTTCTCGCAACCACCACTATACAGTGAACAGTGTCACACTGAAGCTCCTATTACAGCCTGCACATGATCCCCATCCACTGCAATTCTTCTCCATATAAAGGTGTCTGGAGTCTGCTGGGACAGCTGATGTTTAGGGGCCTCAGATGTCCGACCTCCACAGATCACATACTGATGACATCCTATTCTACTAAAAGTTTGTATGTTTGTTACTCAAGCATACAGATAGTTTGTAACCCAGATTAACACATAGGATACTTTTTATCCAAATGAATGACATGGCTGTTATGAATTTATATTCATGTACTATATTAAATTGCTGTTGCCTGCAGGACAATCAGCTAATTGCATTTTGCTGATAAAAGCCTGGTCTGTTACCTCTCTATGTAAACAGTCAGATAACACTGAGTCCATTCTGTACATGCATCTGCATATTATCTGATCTGCATAAGTGTTCTGTGTCCTGTTCTGCAGAAGGAGGAGGGGGAGACTCCAGGCAGTGCTGAAACACTGAGATGAGAAAATCCCTTTCATTCAAATTGGCAGTTTGCCAATTTTAAACATGCCGGGAAAAAGTAAATCTAATTTGTTGCAAAATTCTCAAAAAGCGAGAGCTACGAATGTAGCCAGAAATCAACAGACTTCTCCTCAGGTGGAAGTGAGGAGGATTGAGCAAGCTAGGCGTCAAGCGCCTCTTTGGGCTAGTTCACACGGCGTTAACGCGCATGCATTCTGGTACGTATACACGTGTCAGAATGTGAGCGCTCAAAACAGATCCCATTCATTTCAATGTGTAGGCTTACGGGCGCTACACATTGAAATCAATGGGAGGCTTTTAGCCTTCACATGGAGTAACGCTCCGTACATTTTGCTACAAATTACACGTGTAAAAATACATGTGTAAAATGTAGTAAGCCATTGAGTTCAATGGCTTTTTTTGTTTTTTGTTTCATATAACGCGCGTAATTTTGAAAAACTATGCACGTTATACGCCCGTGAGCCGACACATTGGAATGAATGTGATCTGTATTGAGCAGTTTCTCCTCGCATCCATCGGTCTTTCTTCTTCTGTATTGAGCGCTCACACTCTGACACGTGTATACTCTGTGTGAACTAGCCCTTAGAGCAGCCAAAACGCTGCAGCAGACAGATCATCGATGCCAAGAACACACTCATTATATAGTATCCCAGTGAGCTGCTGAGATGCCGGAACTATCACAGGCATGGTGCAAGGAACAAGTTCAGCGACAGGCCAGCTTGAGAGCTGCCAATTCGCCAAAGCAGGCGGATCATAGACACCAACAACACGCTCATTATATGGCAGCCCAGCGAGCTGCTGAGATGCCGGAACAATCACAGACACGGCGTGAGGAACAAGTTAAGCAGCAGGCCAGCTTGAGAGCTGCTGAAATGTCAGAGCAGGCGAACCATCGACAGCAGCAATTTGCTGAATATAAGCGGATCATCGGCACCAACAATACGCAGACAAAGTAGCGGGCAGAAGCTTGTAACCTATAAATACTGAGCTGTTCACCTTACTGTGTCTGGAAGAGTGTGCAAAGGACATAACAAGACTGCACGCTATTGAGCCTTTAGACAGTATAATTCCAGACATGCCATTTCACGTTTCATAATCTTAGCACTACTATTGTCACCTACCATATCATTCATAGGTCAAACAGTTGTAAAAGTCGCCATGAGTTTACAATGTTCACCGCCGAGACTGTCCTCACCACCAAATACAATGCAGACAGTTACAGCAAGTATTACAGTGAACCTGGGAACAGCCCTGACGTTTCATGAGACCGCAGAGTCCCATCAAAATCTCAAAGCTCTAATAATATGCAAATGTTTAATTAGAATAAATGCTGAAACGGAGGTGGGTGTTCATTTTTTCCAGCAGCAAATTCTTATGTGGGCTGGTAATTGGCAACTAGTAATACGTTGTAGTATAATTAAAATCTTTTCTATCATCTTTATTCTGTTTCATAGCATGGTTTAATTCAATGTTTCTATGACTTACCCTCTCCTCATGGTTCCCGCAAACATGAATACAAGAATACTACATGTAAATGAAAAACCTTATTCTATTCAAATGGAACCGCACAATTACATGTTCCCTATTTCCGTACACTGCAGTTTTGTTGAAATTTTCAATTCAGATCTATACATGCTTAAAATCCGGAAAAAAACAACAAAAAATTGAATCCGAGGCCAGCAATTTGAAGCCAATAGTCCTTCCCCTGCTTCCTGTAAATCAGCCTGGATACAATAGGGATTATGAGGCATTGTATGATTTTCTGGACAGGTATTCTCTCCTGATGTTTAATATGTATGTCGGATGCACTTACAAGGGCACTATATTATTATTTTCCACACTCTCCATTGTATCTATTGAACATTGGATACTAATGTAAACTGCATGGGCATATTTAACGCAGCTGAATCACGGATAAATTCATCGCTCTCCAGCAGTCTCGACTGAGAGGAAAGTACGCAGGGTTGTATTACCATTTCAGGAACCTTAGCTGGCCAGTGCTTATGAATAGTATACTACTTATGATAACCCTGAAGTGTAAGAGAGAAAATACCACTTACCCCGGAGTGTTGTAAGAGCTGAGCATGCACACGAAATTTCTACGCCTTTAACTCTATATCTTTATAGCCATAGGATCCAATGAAAACCATATCTAGACAAGTTCACTGCTGACTCCTATTATATCTGACCTTTGTTCCATTTATTCAGTGTTTGCTACATGCAGTGTCAGACTCAAGTACAATACGAGTGTAACAGCCCACCTCCGCCTCAGTCCTGAGAAGTCGTGAGGCGAAACACGTGTTGAGGCTGGAGATCGTGGCTGCCCATTCATTAATGTATTACATCCCTGGCCTGGATTTCTATGATACTAATGGGCATTACCTCCACCATATCGTGACCTGTGTATTGTGCAGACTGAACATCTGATTGGATAGGATGTTTTTTGGTATAAAGTACAAATTTTGTCATATGCATTTATAGCTTGGTATATACAGTTTTTATTATATTTATTACAATGGATATATGGACATTTATTTACTGGGGTCAGCCATGACTTTTTCTCTCCATTTGGATCTATTTATTAAGACCTTTGTTATATTTTTTGCTATTTTTTTTTTAGGTTTTTCACTATATGAAAGTCATATGAGCGTCCAGTTCTGCTATTATTCTTGTATATGTGCCATCACCAAGGACTGCAGAACCTGCTGCTCCTTGTATAAGGCTGGGTTCACATCTGCACTCGTTGCCCATTTGGGAATTCCGTCCCTGAATTCACTTGAAAGTAATCAGGACCTTTCTAAGCAATTTTCAGAAGGAAACTGGGCAGAAACCCTGCGGACCCCATTATAGTTTCAGAAGGTAAGATTTCCATGGGGAAATTCAGTGTGTTAGAGCAGCATAGATAATACAGTAATATATTACAAGAAAGAACACATGCAAGCTCATAGCAGATAGAAAAGCTACTAGGAGGCATAGCAACTAACAAGAAAAGAAGGACTCAGGATCATTTAGTTCTCTGTGCGGAGTGATCTTCGCTTGGCCTGATGTAGATTACACAGCCTGACCGCAGTTGGGAGGAAGGACCTTCGATAGCTCCTTCTCACACTTGGGGTGAAGCAGTCGGTCACTGACAGGTACCCTGAAACACCAAGAGACCCACACAAAGGAGTGCCCTTGAGAAAACTTGCACCAACCATCAGACAGGTACATCCCCATTATCACTGTGGCCCTGTGTCCAGGTCTGACATTAAAAAAAAAAATCTAGCTTAAGTGCCATTAATGGAGCCTGAAACCACCATAAAATGTAGCAAAAAATAAAAAATGAAAACAATATAAAAATGAGAAACTAAGAATTCAATTTGCTCCATCCTTCCCCATGCATCATCTGTTTAAGAAAGTCATATATTTCTGCCATAATTGTTTGCTTCAGCTGATTTTTCTTTATGTGTGTAGGGTTTTTATTATGCCCTTTTAATATGCCCCTTTACTTTACTCCAGTTTTTATTACAGTACATTGTGTTTTTGTGCCTGATTGTCAAAAATGAAAAAAATGTCAGTGTCCTTATAAAGAGAGAACAACCAAGAATGGATTTGCATTGCTAGAACTGGACCAAGTGACCTGTTTTTTGTCTGATATTCCCTAGCACCAACAATTACCACTTCCAATTGTATCTGATTCCTTTTCTCCGCAAAGTATTTGAAGAGTCTGTAACTACTCTTGGCTTCAACACAGTATTTTAGCACTTTTTCCATCCATAAGAAAGACTAAGCATTCCTTCCTACTCCATGATAGATATAAGTATAATAGGTGTTTACCTACTACATGTTTCCCTTTTCCTTAAAGGGGTTGTACAGGACTCAGGAAACATGGCTGTTTTCTTCTTCTCAGGAAGTGACATCATGACCATTGGCGAAATGGCCTTGCTGCAGCTCAGTCCCATTCATTTTAATGGGGTGAAAATGTGGCACTGCAATGTGACCAACGGACATCATGTCACTTCCTAAGAAGAAGAAAGCAGCCTGCACAACCCCTTTAACTGGTATAAATGGTGGGGTTAGTAGGGTAGAAAGTGACCTTGTGGCATAGACATCTTTCTAAAAATACTTGGTTATAAAGACTCCAGACTATCAATTATAATAACCATTTGTAAGATGTAAGAAATATTATTATCCTATAGGTTTAATAAATTGGGACCATTTTTATCTATCATAATATGAGGTCATTGAGGATTTGTAGGTTATATCTGCTGAATATTTTTAGAATACATATTATAGAAAGTTGATCTAATTGAACATGTCAGTCAAGATTAAGTTGTATCTGTAATGAAGATGTAGGTCGACTATCTTGTTACCATACTAATATCGATCTACCATATAGAAGCCATTAGTATGCATAAATCATTGCCTGACCCACATTCAAGTGAATTATTAGTCATGGACAAGTATGGGAAAAATTCTGGGGAAATAATTTACTTCTACCCTATAAAATAGTGACAAAGACTACAAAATTCTGCTTTTTAAAAAACAATTCATACGGAATCCATTAGAGATATAATTGTATATACCTCTGTATAAATGGGAGGTGTAAAGATTAGAGATGAGCGAGTAGTGTTTGATCGAGTAGGTGTTCGATCGAATACTACGGTATTCGAAATACTCGTACTCGATTGAACACTACTAGCTGTTCGAAGTTTAATGTTTGATGCAGAACCAGCGTTGATTGGCAGAATGCTATACATTCTGCCAATCAACGCTGGTTCTTCTCCTACCTTTCCGAAGTCTTCTCCGCGCTGCGTCCCCGTGTCTTCTTCCGGGTGGTATTCACTCTGCCTAGGCATCCGGCCTAGCAGAGCCGACTGCGCATGCGTGGGCATGCACGTGCATACACGTGCATGCGCAGTCGGCTCTGCTCAGGCGTCGGGCCTGGGTAGAGCCGCACGTGCATGCACAGTCGGCTCTGTCTAGGTCGGATGCCTAGGCAGAGTGAATTCCACCCGAAAGAGGACTCAGGGGACCCTGCGCCAGGAGAAGACTTCAAGCAGAATCCAGCCCAACCGTCACTCGTAGACTTGGTAAGTATGATTTTATCGAATGTTGCCTACCCCTGAAACGAGCATTTCCCCCCATAGACTATAATAGGGTTCGAAATCCGTTCGAACAGTCGAACAGTGTGCGGCTGTTCGAATCGGATTTCGAACCTCGGACACTTTAGTGTTCGCTCATCTCTAGTAAAGATCTACAAACAATTTTTGACTATACAGCAATGGCAACATAAGTGAAGAAGTATTTGTATACTGTAAACGGTTATTTAACACTTAATTGTCTGACCATGAGTCCAATTCACATTTAGCGTGTAACGCATTTAATTTGCCATCATAAAAAATGACTGTCCATCCTTATCTTAGATTGAATTTGGTTAAGGTCGCCAATGTCTCATGAAAACAACTCAATACAATATTGCTACAGACTGCCAAAATCAGGCCGCAGCACACAATAACACCCTGGGTGGTCACACATAGATACCATATAGACATTTTATGACAGAGTATCCCAAAATCATATCTTTTTGGAAAGCATTTGATCTCCTGATACATACAACAATATATGGCTATATCCAGTTAAGAAGAAAGGTAAAGAAGGACATATCTGTATGTTTTGGGTGATACAGGCACTGGCAAGCCTTACATGAAATATTGTAGCTCGTGACACCCTACTCATGACTCCTGTGTACCCTTTGGCATCCTTCCTTCCTATTGTACATTGTGGTACATGTCTGCAGCTTCTAACTATTTACCAGGATTAATTGGCATAAAATTAAAAAAGGACTTACCTGTTAAACCCCGCATCACTCCAGCGCTGTGGCTCCAGTGGTCCTTGGCAGTAGTCGATTAGTCGATTTTCTTGTAGCAGTGACATGCCATATACTCATTTGACTTCTGCAGTCAGTCACCGGCCTCAGCAGTCTCTATTAGAGATGAGCGAGTAGTATTCGAAACGGCAGTTTCGAATAGCACACACCCATAGGAATGAATGGACGCAGCTGGCACGCAGGGGGTTAAGCGGCAGGACGGCCAGCTCCATTCATTGCTATGGGTGCGTGCTATTCGAAACTGCCGTTTCGAATACTACTCACTCATCTCTAGTCTCTATACATGCCAACATTGCTGCTGAGGCCAGTGATTGGTTGTAGCAGTTACGTATACGTATACAAACACATACACTCACCGGCCACTTTATTAGGTACACCTGTCCAACTGCTCGTTAACACTTAATTTCTAATCAGCCAATCACATGGCGGCAACTCAGTGCATTTAGGCATGTAGACATGGTCAAGACAATCTCCTGCAGTTCAAACCGAGCATCAGTATGGGGAAGAAAGGTGATTTGAGTGCCTTTGAATGTGGCATGGTTGTTGGTGCCAGAAGGGCTGGTCTGAGTACTTCAGAAACTGCTGATCTACTGGGATTTTCACGCACAACCATCTCTAGGGTTTACAGAGAATGGTCCGAAAAAGAAAAAACATCCAGTGAGTGGCAGTTCTGTGGACGGAAATGCGTTGTTGATGCCAGAGGTCAGAGGAGAATGGCCAGACTGGTTCGAGCTGATAGAAAGGCAACAGTGACTCAAATAGCCACCCGTTACAACCAAGGTAGCCAGAAGAGCATCTCTGAACGCACAGTACGTCGAACTTTGAGGCAGATGGGCTACAGCAGCAGAAGACCACACCGGGTGCCACTCCTTTCAGCTAAGAACAGGAAACTGAGGCTACAATTTGCACAAGCTCATCGAAATTGGACAATTGAAGATTGGAAAAACGTTGCCTGGTCTGATGAGTCTCGATTTCTGCTGCGACATTCGGATGGTAGGGTCAGAATTTGGCGTCAACAACATGAAAGCATGGATCCATCCTGCCTTGTATCAACGGTTCAGGCTGGTAGTGGTGGTGTCATGGTGTGGGGAATATTTTCTTGGCACTCTTTGGGCTCCTTGGTACCAATTGAGCATCGTTGCAACGCCAAAGCCTACCTGAGTATTGTTGCTGACCATGTCCATCCCTTTATGACCACAATGTACCCAACATCTGATGGCTACTTTCAGCAGGATAATGCGCCATGTCATAAAGCTGGAATCATCTCAGACTGGTTTCTTGAACATGACAATGAGTTCACTGTACTCCAATGGCCTCCACAGTCACCAGATCTCAATCCAATAGAGCATCTTTGGGATGTGGTGGAACGGGAGATTCGCATCATGGATGTGCAGCCGACAAATCTGCGGCAACTGTGTGATGCCATCATGTCAATATGGACCAAAATCTCTGAGGAATGCTTCCAGCACCTTGTTGAATCTATGCCACGAAGAATTGAGGCAGTTCTGAAGGCAAAAGGGGGTCCAACCCGTTACTAGCATGGTGTACCTAATAAAGTGGCCGGTGAGTGTATACTGCTAGTCACTGCAGAAGGAAAATCTACAAGGACCAGTGGAGACCACTTTTCGTGTTTCTGCTCCAGGAAAACTGCTTAAAATTTTTCTTTCAATAATAAATAATAAGTCTCTTTATTATGGATTTTAGTATTCACAGCATAAAATATGAGATTATCATGAATCTGCAGAAGGAAGATGTGACAAAATTACAATGACCACATGCAGTGTCCACCCCTAATTGCTTCCTTCCCAGCGGCGGAGCTGGCGTCTCTGTTTCCCTAATGAAAATAAATCTCCTTCCACGGAGAAGGTAAATAATACTTAACAAGAACAACTGATAGGGCATGGTGCGTGAACAGCAGATAATACTCAACACCTCTCTCCTGAGTGCAACTTACTGCATACTAGCAAAGAAATATATTTCATTTTTTTTTTTTGGTGATGACAGAGAAATAAATTTTACAAATTAAAAGTGTCCTAAATTTGCTTATATACTGTATTCTGCAAGTATAAAATCCAAGGTTAGACTCTCCAAATCACTTCCTATGGGATTTTCAGATTGACTTCCAGAGCAGTTTAGTCCTAGATAGCTTTTTTTTTAAAAAAAATATTACAATACCTATTTATATAGTATGTAGAATATAAAGTATTCAGTTCATATATTCCACCCTGAATCCATCCCATCCAAAGATGGGGGGGGGGGGGGGGTAGAAAAAAGTGGCTCAAGTCAATGACAAATGTATAAAATGTACAGTATCTCCATTAGAATGGCTGTTACAAGCGGAAGTCCACCACCATTAGCCTAATAACCTGTCTCCCCCAAAGTGTGATTGTGAGTATACACTGTCTACCAATGCATATTTGGACACCCAGTAAAGTTCTGCGGAGGTAAAGTTATGATCTGGGGGGTGTTTCTCCTTGTATGGACTGGGACCCTTTATCCCAGTGCATGGTAAACTCAATGCCGACGCACTATTTTAGATAACAGTGTGCTTCCTACATTATGGTGGTTCTATGGGTCAGACTAATGTTACTTCCAGGATGACAATACCAGCTGTCATGTAGCGAGGTCTACCATGGCTTGGTACAGTCACAATCAGGTTAACCGACTGGACTGCTCAGAGCCCAGACTTGAACCCTATCGAGCACCTCTGGGATGAGTTGGATCTCCGAACTAAGGGGTGCAGCAGCCGACCAAAATCGGTGAAAGAACTTACCTGTCTTCTCCAAGCCGAATGGAATAAAATACCACTAGCCATCATACAAGGACTTGTGGAAAGCCCCGGAGAGTTGAGGCTGAGGCTGTAATTGCCGCTCGTGCCGCTCAGACCACAGGTGTCCAAATACTTATTGGTAGACAGTGTAGTACTTTCTCAGCATTTGACAGCATTCTCAAAGCTATCAACATTGAAGAAGGGATTAATTCCACACTGTGAGACCACTTTAACATTTCAGGAAGCGGGAAATAAGTTTCCTGTGTTTGTCTATTTTTCTCAATTATTTCCAATAGAAATTGTGCATAAAAACACTGCTGAAGTTGTTTTGTTTTTAGTCTTGGGTGAATCTTGCGAGATTAGTCTTGTAAAAATTTTAAGGTTCCCCCAACAGTTTCATTTTGATCCAAACTTGGTCAGTCTGAACCAAAACACTGCAGCATGGTGGTCAGTGGTTAACAATGCAACCTTGCAGTGCTCGAGTCCTGTCATTTGCGAAGAGTTTGTATGTTCTCCCCGTGTTTTTGTGGGTTTCCTCCCACACTCCAAAGACATACTGATAGAGAATGTAAATTGTGAGCCCTGCAGAATATGATGGCACTATGTAAGGAAGCTAAATAAGTAAAAGTGCTATTGCTATACTCAACAGAGACCAGCACCAGACTTAAAACAAAGCCCCCAAGCTCCCATGACAGGTGAATCACTGTATGTAATGTATACTCACCACCCCTGGGCCTCCACTTATTATATTCTGGGGTCTGAAAAGGCCCTAAAGTGTATTAGTGTTTATGGGTGGTAAACCACAAAATTTCAAGATCGACTGAGCCCTAATTTTTTTGGAAAATTCATAACTAACTTGGCTCATTACGTACTGGTTTGCTTATCCCTAATTGCTTTTTAGTTATCCAGGTAATAACAATAATTCATTTTCCTGGGCATGACATTAAACTGCAGCCACACCAGCATGAATAAGAGATTAAAAGCAAACTCATGCCACATCACTCATTGTGTGGATAAAAAAGGAGCCCGTGATCACTGAACAATCTGGGATTGAAAAATTGGCTATAGATTCGACTACTCATACTGGCCAAACCTCACGTAGCTTAGACTCAACATGGACTACATTAAACTGCAACAATATTGTAGTTAAGTCCACCAGTAATGAACCAGAGACAAAGAGACAAGTATGTTATAGTGGACTCAAGAGTATAGAAAAGTAGTGTGGTCCTACTACTATGCCATTAAAGAAGACCTTTCATCAGATTGGGCACAGGCAGTTCCATATACTGCTGGAAAGCCAACAGTGCGCTGAATTCAGCGCACTATCGGCTTTCCCGATCTGTGCCCCGGGTAAAGCGCTATCGGTCCCAATACCGTAGCTCTTTACAGTCAGAAGGATGTTCCTGACAGTCAGTCAGGTACGTCCTTCTCCACAGCAGCGCCTATCGCACTGTAGAGTGTGAGCGGGGAGGAACGCCCCCTACCTCTGCTCACAGTGCTCATCCATAGACGAGTATTATGAGGAGGGATGGGGACGTTCCTCCCCGCTCACACTGTACAGCGCGATAGGCACTGCTGTGGAGAAGGACGTACCTGACTGACTGTCAGAAATGCCCTTCTGACTGTAAAGTGTTACGGTACCGGGACCGATAGCGCTTTACCCGGGGCACAGATCGGAAAAGCCAACAGTGCGCTGAATTCAGCTCACTGTCGGCTTTCCAGCAGTATATAGAACTGCATGTGCCCAATCTGATGAAAGGTCCTCTTTAAGAACAAAACAGATGGTGGAGTAATAAAGGGAACATTCACAATCTAGCTTGTATGGTACTTTTATTTATCTCTCCATAGAAAAAAAGTAAACTTACAACCATGAGGAAATGGATTATTAAAGAGAATAAGCTCATTGACATTGAGCTTGAGTGGATTCTTGTTGACGTTCGACATAAGAACACTGTGCCAGAAACAACTGTGCTGGAGTCTGGCCCCACTGGTGATCCCGAAGCGGAATGAACATCGGAGCTGGTAACTCTTAATACCATTGTAGTTTCCTCTGAAGACTTAGGATCTGACATCAGATCAAGAATAGTCAACAAGATGCTCAAAATCAGCTCTGCAGAATGCAATATGCTTAACAAGCTGCTCCTGACAAATCAAAGTCGAGAGCAAATTGTAGCTTCAAATCAGGCCCTCTCTGAGATCATAAAATATGATCATCTTAACCTCACAGAGATGAATGAACTGATGTATACCGCAGCTGCCATCTTCATAGGAGAGGTTCAAGAACATGATCTAAGGCACAGAAAGGAACCAGAGGTGGATCCAGAACAAGATTGATGGACATCAAAAGGACGTCTCCATCCTTAGCGTACTGAAGAGGGGAATCGAAAAGAAGCAATTACAAGTGAAAACCCAGAATAACAGTGAGCTCGAGCAAGAAATAAAGATGAAACTTCAGGTTAAAACTCAATGGCAGAGGAGGTTCACTAAAAGAAGAGAACAACTTCAGCAAAACAGTCTCTTCAGTGAGGATGCCAAGACATTCTACCATAGGCTCAGTGGCCTGAAGGAAGTCTTCATAGAGTCTCCCTCCTAGGAGGTCAAAGAATTTTAAAGTGTTTAATTAAACGTAAAACTACTTGGATAAAACAGGAGATGTAGACACATCAGAAAGTATCAAGACAAGCATGGGGCTCCTTTACTGTTAGTGAAATTCAGTATGTCATACCCAGAGAGGCAACACAACTTTTGGGTTAATCCTAGTATGGGCAACCACCTCTTCACTACTTACCAAGTCCACCACTGTACATTTGTATAGCAGCTGGGCTTGGTATGACATAGCATAACAGCTGATCTGTAGGGGTCTTCTTTTCAGTACTGCTGCTCTTAAATGGATGATCTAACCTAAACATCATTCATTAATTTCTAAGTCTTGAAAAACCCCTTTTAAATTCACCATCAAAAAGGTTGCACAAGAACAAGGAAGATCTTGATAAAGAGAGGAAGCCATTCTGCATTACATTTGTGTCATTTGCCAACACGTTGAATAGGCAAGGTCTAGGATACGGCATCAACCATTTGCTATACATGGTCGACTTGAAACTGTTTGTTAAGGGTTAACATAATCTCAACCTGGTTCTTACAATCAAGTCATTCAGGGAAGACATCACAATGGAAATTGGCTTGGACAAATGTGCCAGTGTGTTAGTAAAGAGGCAAAATATCCAGCTGAGCCTTGACCAAAAGCATATCTATCCTCTATCATATAACCCTATATATCACAGAGCTCAGCTTTCCTCCTCTACCACACAATCATATATATCACAGAGCTCAGCTTCTCTCCTCTATCATATAACCCTATATATCACAGAGCTCAGCTTCTCTCCTCTATCATATAACCCTATATATCACAGAGCTCAGCTTCTCTCCTCCATCATATAACCCTATATATCACAGAGCTCAGCCTCTCTCCCTCTATCATATAACCCTATATATCACAGAGCTCAGCTTCTCTCCTCCATCATATAACCCTATATATCACAGAGCTCAGCTTCTCTCCCTCTATCATATAACCCTATATATCACAGAGCTCAGCTTCTCTCCTCCATCATATAACCCTATATGTCACAGAGCTCAGCTACTCCCCTCTATCATATAATCCTATATATCACAGAGCTCAGCTTCTCTCCTCTATCATATAACCCTATATATCACAGAGCTCAGCTTCTCTTCCTCTATCATATAATCCTATAAATTACAGATCTTGGCTCATCTTCCTCTTTCATATAATATTCTTCATAGGGCAGCAGAAATCCCCTGACAGGTTCACTTTAAGTTGGAAATGTTTTGTATTTAGAAACCATTACTAAGAAGAATAGATTTTTGGAAAATGTCTTACAGAAGTTAGTTGAATATGTTATCTAGAAGTGAATGCAGATCGATGCAAAGTATGAGCTTCTATTGCAAATGCTATAAATGAAGATACAAGCTTCATGAAGGATTGATAGTACTGTTATATTTTTATTACATTAGTAAATTGCTCATGCATCCAGTAAATACATAGCTGAAGCAGGTTTGATATGGGCTGCTAAATTCAATGTAGACAGAATAGACTAACTACTGTATTTATATTGTATGGGAAGGGGGGGGGGGGCTCTCAACTACCCCCCCCCCCCATGACAGATGCCTATTATTTGGTATCCACATAATAAAAACAAACAATACGTGGAACAGATTTTCTGGCATTTGTACATAATAGTACATAGGAAAAAACAGTGTCAGACGTAATATAATAATAAAATTACACATAAAAAATCTAAATTAATGAATATACAAAATGTACACTGCACTAGAAGTCAATCATGAGGCTATTGGGGATATTTTCTGATATCCATTTCCCCATTTCCAGAAACAGATCGTCACTACTATTCCTCCCATCCACTTCACTCATACTTACCATCCATGGCTTCTTCCGGTGAAACAAGACCTCGTCTTGTGCAGGCAGGGTGCATGCTCTTCTCCTAGCAGTGTGTGTGCACTGCTGCCGGTAAACCACCTCTACTGAGCGCCTACGCATGCGCAATAGAGGTGACGATGGAAAAGGAGCATGTACACAGTACAGGAGGAGAAGAGGCCGTGTCACAGGAGGAAGCCATGGAGGGTAAGTATGAAATATGGGTTAGGGTTAAGCTGAGTAGGTAGGGAAGGACATATAGGATAGGAAGGATAGCTAGACAGGTAGGGGGTGAATGGGAGGGGGGAGTGAGGAAGGAGGGGGAGAGAGGTGAGAGGCATTAGGAATTTACATAGCAGGAAGCAGAAGGATGTAAACAAAGCAGGAGACACTAGGGGACCCAGAGACACCCAGAAATCACTCAAACCACACTAAAAAGTATAATAACCACAGAACCACAATACAATACTTGGTTATCTCTGACTGCTCTAATTAAATTAATTCAATGGGGATGCGTCTGTCCAACCACCAATGGATTCAGGATGGGGAGCAGAATGCCCCTCTTTTCAAGTTTGGTGGGAGCCCCAAAAGTTGGCCCCCCACATATCTGCAATTTATTTCCATACCCTGTGGATCGTGAATTAGCTTATAAGATAGAAAACCCCTTTAACTTTTTTGGGGGCCTCTGTACATCTGTCCATTTTTTTGCACCATTGTACCATTTATTTTTCTTGTTCTATCACGGGTCTATAACAACTCTCTCAAGTTATAGGTAGATTTAGCGTTACAGAATATTATTTTCATTGAACACTAAGAACTGCTCACAATTTATGCAAAATAACCAGTACATTATGTATTTTGATAGAGCGTTCACCTCGCGGCTGGCTTGGTTGTGTGACCTTCATGGCTTATTGAGAATTTTATTCTGTAATTCTATGGAAATAGCCATACGATTGCCCTACCTATTATAGAAAAACCACCCCCAGATAATAACAGTATAGAAAGTCAAATTTTATCCTCGTTGCAGAGCCATAGAATGTATGTTAGTATGTATGGAGTATTTTGGTCATATTGAACCATTTTGTATTTATTACAGACTTAATTGAAGCTCTTAGGTTACTGCTATATAACTGTTGTCTTGAAACTGGCCACTCTGAAATATGGAATTGTATATGAAGATAGAAATTCCTCCATACAATTATATAAGAAGCATTTTCTTTAAGGATGTCATGAAATGTAATTTTCTGGCTGCCGCCGTTCAAAAGATATTGGTACAGTTTTAGAATCATTGCAAAAGCGACATAATCAGAGGTTGCTGTGTTAAGATTACAGATGATATAATCCAGAGTTGTTCAATAAAATAAGCCTGGTACTCCATGAAATAGATTATTACAACTGGGGCTGACGGCTTCTTTCTTCATTTTGCAGGAATAGTCCATGCAATGAAATAGAGATGAACAGCCATTCCACTGAAATTGAGATGAAATACATTCTATTGAAATAGTGATGAGCTCACGTTCCAAATAGTTTTGGACAAAATATATGAAAATAGCAATAAAAAAAGTTGCTTGTTATTATAGAAGGTCCAAGAAAAAGATAATCAACATATGATACTGTGTTTGATATTATGAACATCCAGATATGTAAGAAGAGATCAGGATCTTTAAATCCGTTGTTCCTATTGTATAGGATAGGGAAATAATTGTCTGCTCTTTTTATCGTCAGTGTTGCTATAGTTATTATATTTATAAGTGCCTGCTATAGTTATTATAAGTGTTGTTAGCGGGAAAACCCTTTTATGTAGAGCCCCACGTTGCGACAATGCAGCAGCTACATTTTACTTTACCTGCCAAATGGGCTAATCCTATCTACACATTGCAGAAAAAAATATGTAGCGGAAATTCTGCAATTTTAAAAACACAGCATGTCAATTATTCCTACGGAAATGTTGGTGTTTTCTGTATAGGTATAATAGATGCAGAAAGTCTGAGAAAAATACTGCGGAAAACATTGTGATGCATTTACAGCAATTTGTTGCATGGGGCCTTAGCCTTAAAGGGGTTGTCCCATCACAAGGATGCTATGTATACTGCTTGTTAATGTGGATGTAAGACTTTTCCTAAATACACTGCTTCAGCAAAACTGCTTTGTTTGTCCACTATCTTACTTTATTCAATTCATTGTTGACACAGCCCTGACTTATCTGCTTAAAAGTCAAGTGATGTATCTGCTGCTCTCAGGGGGGAGGGAGGAGGGGCTAAGTGCAGGGAGCGAGCCTGTGTATCTAGCTATTCCTGTGTCTATACCTAGATCCTGATATCAGATAGGGGAGAGGAGCTGCTTTCATTTCTTCTGTTCTTCTGTTCTCCCAGTTATCAGGCTAGCTAATTCAATTGTGTTCATTATGGCAGAGACAGGCAGTCTCTGTATGTAACACAGAATGGAGTTGCTGCTGCCTGTACTTCATAGTCCAATATGGGTGGGCGGAGCTACATGCTAATTTGCGGGCGGAGCTAAATGGCAGGTTGCATGTGAAACCCTGCCCACCAAATGATGCAAGAAACCAGGAAGAAAGAAGATTTTACAGCAGTGAAGACTGGTGAGTATGTGACGTAGGAATACCCCTTTAAAGTCCAGTTGTTCAGAGACTCAATGGTCCAAATGTATTATTCAGTTTTCTTTATTATTATTATTATTATTATTATTATTATTATTATTCAGTTTTGTCTGATTTTGTTCAAACTGCACAGATCACATTGAAAATTGTCCCACGTTTGTACCACATTTGCGCAAAAATTTGCAATATTTTATTTCTGATACAAAGACTGCACTTTGGTGCACTATGGTCACCCTCGGTTGGTTAACTCAGAAAGCCAAATCCTGTATTCATAACCTTCTATGTAAGAATAAAGCGGAATGAACAGGAGAGGTCTTGGATTTCTGCCAACAATTTCTTTTGGAGAAGTTGATCCTAATTGTAGGTATAGTGTCTAAGGATTCTCCTTATTCTTCATCCTGAAGCTCCTCACAGAGATATAGACTTTTATAGACACAGGTAGCAAAGTCAAGATCAAGGTCAGAATCAAAATCAGTAACACAACAATGCAATGGCTATCCTTTGATTCTCTGGTAAGGAATAACTTTTTCTTTAAAAAGGTCACCAGGTCCAAAGTCATCAGCAGGTGCTGGTTACCAACTCAATGCAGCTTGTTTTCAACTCTGTGGGAGTGGTGAGAGGTACAGAGGATGATGCAGGAGTGGTGAGAGATACAGAGGACGTTGCAGGAGTGGTGAGAGGTACAGAGGATGCTGCAGGAGTAGTGAGAGGTACAGAGGATGCTGCAGGAGTAGTGAGAGGTACAGAGGATGCTGCAGAAGTAGTGAGAGTACAGAGGATGCTGCAGGAGTGGTGAGAGGTACAGAGGACGCTGCAGGAGTGGTGAGAGGTACAGAGGATGCTGCAGGAGTAGTGAGAGGTACAGAAGATGCTGCAGGAGTAGTGAGAGGTACAGAGGATGCTGCAGGAGTAGTGAGAGTACAGAGGATGCTGCAGGAGTGGTGAGAGGTACAGAGGATGCTGCAGGAGTGGTGAGAGGTACAGAGGATGCTGCAGGAGTAGTGAGAGGTACAGAAGATGCTGCAGGAGTAGTGAGAGTACAGAGGATGCTGCAGGAGTGGTGAGAGGTACAGAGGATGCTGCAGGAGTAGTGAGAGTACAGAGGATGCTGCAGGAGTGGTGAGAGGTACAGAGGATGCTGCATGAGGGGTGAGAGGTACAGAAGATGCTGCAGGAGTAGTGAGAGTACAGAGGATGCTGCAGGAGTGGTGAGAGGTACAGAGAATGCTGCAGGAGTGGTGAGAGTACAGAGGATGCTGCAGGAGTAGTGAGAGTACAGAGGATGCTGCAAGAGTGGTGAGAGGTACAGAGGATGCTGCAGGAGGGGTGAGAGGTACAGAGGACGCTGCAGGAGTGGTGAGAGGTACAGAGGATGCTGCAGGAGTAGTGAGAGGTACAGAGGATGCTGCAGGAGTAGTGAGAGTACAGAGGATGCTGCAGGAGTGGTGAGAGGTACAGAGGATGCTGCAGGAGTGGTGAGAGGTACAGAGGATGCTGCAGGAGTAGTGAGAGGTACAGAGGATGCTGCAGGAGTAGTGAGAGGTACAGAGGATGCTGCAGAAGTAGTGAGAGTACAGAGGATGCTGCAGGAGTGGTGAGAGGTACAGAGGACGCTGCAGGAGTGGTGAGAGGTACAGAGGATGCTGCAGGAGTAGTGAGAGGTACAGAAGATGCTGCAGGAGTAGTGAGAGGTACAGAGGATGCTGCAGGAGTAGTGAGAGTACAGAGGATGCTGCAGGAGTGGTGAGAGGTACAGAGGATGCTGCAGGAGTGGTGAGAGGTACAGAGGATGCTGCAGGAGTAGTGAGAGGTACAGAAGATGCTGCAGGAGTAGTGAGAGTACAGAGGATGCTGCAGGAGTGGTGAGAGGTACAGAGGATGCTGCAGGAGTAGTGAGAGTACAGAGGATGCTGCAGGAGTGGTGAGAGGTACAGAGGATGCTGCATGAGGGGTGAGAGGTACAGAAGATGCTGCAGGAGTAGTGAGAGTACAGAGGATGCTGCAGGAGTGGTGAGAGGTACAGAGAATGCTGCAGGAGTGGTGAGAGTACAGAGGATGCTGCAGGAGTAGTGAGAGTACAGAGGATGCTGCAAGAGTGGTGAGAGGTACAGAGGATGCTGCAGGAGGGGTGAGAGGTACAGAGGACGCTGCAGGAGTGGTGAGAGGTACAGAGGATGCTGCAGGAGTAGTGAGAGGTACAGAGGATGCTGCAGGAGTAGTGAGAGTACAGAGGATGCTGCAGGAGTGGTGAGAGGTACAGAGGATGCTGCAGGAGTGGTGAGAGGTACAGAGGATGCTGCAGGAGTAGTGAGAGGTACAGAAGATGCTGCAGGAGTAGTGAGAGTACAGAGGATGCTGCAGGAGTGGTGAGAGGTACAGAGGACGCCGCAGGCGTGGTGAGAGGTAAAGAGGATGCTGCAGGAGTAGTGAGAGGTACAGATGCTGCTGCAGGAGTGGTTAGAGTACAGAGAATGCTGCAGGAGTGGTGAGAGTACAGAGGATGCTGCAGGAGTAGTGAGAGTACAGAGGATGCTGCAGGAGTGGTGAGAGGTACAGAGGATGCTGCAGGAGGGGTGAGAGGTACAGAGGATGCTGCAGGAGTAGTGAGAGGTACAGAGGATGCTTCAGGAGTAGTGAGAGTACAGAGGATGCTGCAGGAGTGGTGAGAGGTACAGAGGACACCGCAGGCGTGGTGAGAGGTACAGAGGATGCTGCAGGAGTGGTGAGAGGTACAGAGGATGCTGCAGGAGGGGTGAGAGGTACAGAGGATGCTGCAGGAATAGTGAGAGGTACAGATGATGCTGCAGGAGTGGTTAGAGTACAGAGAATGCTGCAGGAGTGGTAAGAATATAGAGAACACTGCAGGAGTGAAGAGAGGTATAGAAGACACTGCTGCAGTGGTGAGAGGTACAGAGGACGCTGCAGGAGTGGTCAAAGGTACATAGGATTCTACACGGTCCTAATGTTGGCACATACTGGTTGACTCATGTACTCATGACTCATACCAGAATACAGCTTTTTTTTCCAGGTCTACCCATAAGTGTTCAGTTAGGCCGAGGTGTGGGGGCCAATCTAGCATCTCTATTTCATTGTCATGGAACCATTTCTTTGTTTCGGGTCATTGTTCTGCTGAAACTCTATGTCGTCATACCACTAGTACTCGAGTGTAGAAAGTAACTTGTCTTGTAGGATATAGTTCAGCATTGAGACCACCAATTATCCTGGTCAAGTATCTAATGCCTTTGAAAAAACCCATATCATCAGGCATCCTCCACCCAACTTGACAGTTCCTTCAATTTCTCAATCTGTTAGCTCCCTTTTCCCTTGTTTCTTCCAGACTAATTTTCACCCATCAGAGCCCAGTCTATTGACTTAGTCTCATCGCTCCAAATCACCAATCTTCTTTCAATCTTCTACTTTCCACTTTTCATAGTTTTTTGCAAACTCGAGCTGACACTTCTAATGATGATATTGAAGTCAGAGCTTCTTCACCTTTGTTTCAGGAATTGTTTAATGCACATTGCACAGCACTTGCATGGACATCTGTGGTCTCACTATTGCGAGGCATAAGAGTCACCTCGACTGCTGTTTTTTTGCCAGAACTGATAGACTTTGTGATGACAGGACTTGTTGACTTTGATATTTTGTCTGGGCGTCCACCTCTTGGCTTTTGAATGGATGGATGGATGGATGGATGGATAGATGGACTTCATGCTTCAGTATTCTTCATACTGTCATGACACTCACATGATGAAGTTTGGTAATTTTCTTGGCTGAGAGACTTCTATCAATGAGTTGATTGACTCTCTTTTCTTGGGAAATCTTCTTCAGGGGCTGATCCTCGATTTGAACCAATGAACTTTCACTTGGGACTCAAACTAATACCACTGAGCTATTAGAGAATATTACAGCAGGTTGTAATTTGTATTATACAAGAAGAGAAACATTTTTTAACACCAGGATCAAAACAGTAACAATGCATTTACAAAAATCTGCATAACTAATCATATAGTAAATAGTTGTAAGTCAGATTTATGTCTGAATTACTCCCCCGGAAGAAGGCTCATAGCCGAAACGTGCGTTGGGGCCTGGTGTGTGGGCTAAACCAGCAAATATTCTTACAATTCATCTATGAGTATGTTATACTTGTGACCTCAGTTACCTATTGTTTTTTGTCTATACTTTTACCTAGCATGTTATAACTACTACCTCCACCTCACTGACATGTGCACTACCTACTTATAACATGAAGTGTATTCACCTGGATAGGCTTTCTTTGCAACATTATGTCTCCATTTGTGTTAACTGACATGCACTTACTAGTTCACTGTGTGAATTGTGTCAGAGATGCATGAAGGCCATTGATGTTGAAATTTCTAATATACCTTGATAGGTTCCTGGGTTTATATCACCCTTACATTTGGGCAATTACTATAAGCTTATAACCTGATTTTGTACATATCTATTTACTCCAAACACTGGGAACAATAACTACCCTATTTTTACTCTCATTTTACTGGATTTATCCCAAACACCTACTGCTTTTGCCTAGTGTGTGGGCTAAACCAGCAACAATCTTCACAATTTATCCATGGGTATGTTATACCTCTGACCTCAGTTACCTATTGCTTGTTGTTTATATTTTTTCTTAGCATGTTATACCTACTACCTCCACCTCATTGATATGTGCACTACCTATTTATAACATGAAGTGTATTCACCTGGATAGGCTTTCTCTGTAACATTACGTCTCTATTTGCATTAACTGACATGCACTTACTAGTTCACTGTGTGAATTGTGTCAGAGATGTATGAAGGTCATTGATGTTGAAATTTCATATATACCTTGATGGGTTCCTGGGTTTGTATCACCCTTACATTTGGGCGATTACTATAAGCTTACAACTTGATTTTGTACAAATCCATTTATTTCAAATACTGGGAACAATAATTACCCTATTTATACTCATTTTGCTGGATTTATCCCCCACACCTACTGCTGGTAGATGTGGTATTGTCACCCTTGTTAACTTGTTATTGTGTTTTGTATATTTAATAAAAATTGTCTGTTTCAATTTAGCATTTTCTACCCCTTTTTTCCGTTTACCCCTCATTCTGGGTTTTTGAAAATGCAATTATTTGATGATCTACAGCGGGTATTAGATGTTGTTTAAATGAGTTACTTCGATATACCCTGTTCTTCATGCTTGTATACAAATTATGTCTGAATTAGCCAAGATGATTGTCTATAAAATGATGTCAGTCTCACATTTGAAGCTGTAGTGGGTGGTGAGATATGGAGCCTGAAAGTCAAAAGTTCAAAACATTGTTACCCTTTTGCTCTTCGGTGTAGGTATACTAGTTCTGATTCTCTATGTGGACGTTTTGTTTTATAGAAAATCTTAAGGTTCCAGCCCCCTTGAATAATTGTATATGTTTTTACTTTCCAAGCAAATTTCAATACTTGAAAACATTCCGGCAAGAGAAAAACAAAGATAGAACAAAATGGCAAAGCTGGGGGCCAAGAAAATATTGTTCAAGACTGGGAACAAAGAGGGACAGTGAAACATAAAAATTTCACTCTGGGTCTCTATTCTCTCCATTTCAGATCGGATGAAATACTATTGGCCAATCTGAATATCCTTTTATCTAGCCAGAAAAGAAAACTGCTAAATGCAAATAGGAGCTTCGGAAAGACAGAATTTTGAAAAGAAAGATTCTGCCCATTCTAGATAAAAGAAGTCAGATCAAAGTCTTGACCCTAGCTTGGATATTCTTTAGCAAAGGCCTAACTTTAAGATGAATACATTTCTCTATCTTAACAGTATAAAGAAGACCTAAATACCTAAAATAAGAGCCACGTTGCAAAATGTGTAGCCCACAATAATTCTTAGATTCAAATTTGCCATTATGCCAAATAGATTTTACCCAATTAATTGAGGAAAAGTTTGAAAGATGCCCATTATAAAACTGGCAAAACTCCTTATTGTAAGAAAATAGGCAACTCCTTAAAGTGTGAAACATGGGATAGGTTGGATACACAATCTTGTTATTATGAAAATGTATTTGTCCCTTTGAGGCCTAAAAAAGTTATTAAAAAAATCTACACAAATAAAAAAATTATTTAACAAACAAAAACGTCAATGTTCTCCCAAACTGACTTGTTTTTATAAAAGTCTGAAAATATGGTTGAAAAAACTGTTATTGTCCTTATCTTTTTTTTTAACATTTTCAAAAGGTGTTGATTATTTTTACTATTATTTTTATTATTTTATGCTACTTACCTCTCATCTAAAGAAATATAAGTAGAAAAGGCAAACCTATCTACAAACAAGAATCACTTTACAAGACAAACCATACATTACACTGGAGAATATTGAGTGCTGTGGGACCTTCTTTTAGTAACTTCCTGTAACGTCCCTGCCTGTTTGGGTCTCTGTGCCACCCTCTGCTCGCACACTGCGGTGCAGGAGGCGTATTCAGTTTTTTTGTTGCTCTGTGTGAACACTCCTCTATTACCATTCCTCTATTATTGAATTTCCACCACACTCATCTCCTGCATCGCGTTTCTCTCTGTTCATCTAATAGTTAATCTTAGCTTTGCCTGTGAGATTGACAGCCTGTCTGCCAATCAAGTCTAGGGTAGGACCTGGACTTTCTATATACAGGTCATCAGCCCACACAGATTTGCTGGCTATTGTGACTCTGTTCTTAGGGTTTGTCCCTGCTAAGCTCCTCTTTCTTCTCCTATTGTATTACTGACCTCTGACCTTTGACTTTCCTTGTGACTTCTTTTGGATTACGATTTGGTACTGTTTTGTCTCTCTAGTTTTGACCCTTGGCTTGCTGACTTCGTAACTGTGTTGTGTTGTCCTGTCCTGTTCTGAGTTATCACTTATTTCAGAGAAGGGACCATCACCAAGTTGCTCCTGTCACTAGAACAGTGTGGCAAGCAGGTAGAGACAGAGGCTGGGTTAAGTTTAGGACTCACTGTCTCTGTCTACCATTTTTCCTGGTAGCAGCAGCACTAGAGAATTGCATGGATAGCAATTCCCTTACACTCCCATTCCATATGGTATGAGTCTTTTGGAGCGGCATCTCATATGATTTTTCATATGACAATCTTAACTAAAATTCCAAAGGAATAAATGAATAAAGAAATAAGAGGTGCACAGATCTTAATACATTTAGTGCACCTATAGGCTGTTGTAAAGACAGAATACTAAATCTATATTTCTTCCTCTAGAGTTTGTGGCCCTTTCCCACTTAACCCTATCCACTTTGTTGCCACTTTTCAAAAACAACAATGTTATACTGTGCCACTATCAATGTACACTGCAAAATATCTAAGCAAATACCACCAGTCAGTGCTAAAGTAATGCCAGTATGTTATATAGTGACCAAATAACCGCTCCATAAACAATCTAAGGATAGTATTAGACAACATGCACATAACAAGAAAAAAACGGACATGTGAGCGATATTTTTTAAATGTCTATTACATATCCATTTTTAGAACAATGGGAGTTAATCTTAAAAATTTTTAACAAAAAATCTCTTTTATTAATTTTCTGCACTGTTCTTAAGTTTTGTCTATTTTATATCTTTTATGAAAAACTGCTTTTTCAGCTAAGTCCCCAAACATTCTACACATCTGTGACACTAAATCAAATTTGTAAAAAAAAATCAGTCTCCTTTTTGGAACATTTTGATAGAGAATCAGCCTGCATCATACATATTACCATCTGTGTCAAATAATTCACTGGCAAGCGACTCACACCCATAGAATGTCATTATATCCTCCTAATTGAAATAAATTTAGCTGATAATATTAGACATGGTGGTAATCAAGATATATTTTGTGGAACTGGCACAGTTTCCTTGATCAATGTATTCTATTAATTTTTTCACTGTGTGAATTTGGAAACTTAAGGCAGAATTGCATCTATTCTCTTCTATGGGATTCATGGTATTGTAGGGGAATGAAAAATAATAGAGATGTCTCATATTCATCTCTTTTCAAATTCATATTGAATGAAGTAATGAAAAAATTGTGGCTTATGAATTCTCTGGATACATCAATGTAAGTGACCATTTTGACTACTTAAAAGAACTTTTCAAAAATTTTTGCATAAATCAATAGTAAAGGCAAAACTAAGAAACTTTTTAAATATATCTTATCAGAGAAAAATGTACTTTTCTCCATGTTAGGGAGTTGCTAAAAGTGCAATTTCCCAGTAGCTGCTGATGAACCCTAAGCTGAACCCTCCCCTGTCCCTGCTTACTTGCCTCTCTGTCCTAGGAGAAAGAAGACAACTGGGTGACAGTCCCTTCTGACACAAACAAGACAAACAACAAAAGTGAGGTCAGCTAGCCAATGGGGGTGGATACCAGTTGAGCAACTCAGTACAGAATCAAAATCTGAGAGAGTGGTCATAAGAATAACCAGAGGTCAGAATTATGTAAAGAAATAATAACAGAGAAATCCAGGATGAAAGGGTTCTCCAACCCATAGAGCAGAATGAAATAATTCTGCTGCACATGTTTTGAGGTGAACAAAAATTAAAAAGATTATTTAACTCATGACTTCAACACAAATACAAAAGTTGATACGCCATGCATGATTGTGCACTACAAGCTCCTTCTGCATGGCGTGTCAATTTTTGATTGGCAGATAGGCTGTCAATCACACAAGGAAAGCTAAGATTAACTATTAGAGGAGCAGAGAGAAAGGTGAAGGAGATGGGTGTGGTGGAAAATCAGTGACAGAAGTGAGTGAATAGGATGGTGTTCAAACAGTAAAAGGAGAATCTAAGGCACTAAGAAACCTAAGGCAGGACTAAGGCTACCAAGACATAGCTCGCTGCAAAGCCGGTTGGACTTATGCTGGATTTGGACCGAGGTTATTGCTTAGAAACTTAGTGCAAGAAATAGATAATCTGCCATCTAAAATCAAACCAGAATCCACAACAATACTAACCAGGCAGATAAAAGCAGTAGAGGAGAATCAAAAGAGTAAACGTGTCCAGGACAAGGTCAATCTTAAATCCAGAAAACCAGTCAAAGTTAGTATAACAGCAAAACAAACAGGTATGAACAGAGCTCAGGAACTTAGCTAGTATGAATAAACTGATAGCAGGCAAATGGAGCATTGAGAACAAACCTTAAAGGGGTTGTCCATGCAAAAATGTAATATTTTAAATAGGCCTTTACCTCCAAAACCACCCAGCACAGTCTGGTCCTGCTGGTCCATCGCTGTCTTCTGGGGAGTTCTCACTACACATGATCATTGCGGCCTCCATGAAGGACATGTGACATCACTGTACTTTTCAACAGTATACAACAATGAGGGAGTTTAGGTGTAATAAGTGCTGCAAACTCATTTTCATGGCCGCTCCCTTATGTATGCTTTTTATTACTCCATACTCTACAAGGTTATGTAAAACCACAAATCTGTGTCATGAAGAATACAGGATCGGAGAACTACAGCACTTCAGCATTTTAGAAAAAAATGGTTTGTTGGTTTATTTTGGTTTATTTTTAACAGTAAAAACAGATAAACCTAGAACATTGTGATTTAAAATATTTGGAAAGGTACATAAGAAGATAAATACAAAGACATCAGGACAAAATATTCAGCAGAATTTTGTAGGTGATAAATGTTGGTATTTTACTATGTGTTTTCTGTGCTGTTTTTGCCAAACCCAGGTGTGGATTTTCACAAGGAGGATAAGTTTGGCTGTATTCAGACAGCTGGTCAATTTGATATAAATGGAAGACATCAATTGTATCTGTCCTAATTCATTTTGTAATGTTAAGATAAAAATAGAAAGTCCCTTCCATCGGATTATTGTTTTTTACATGGACAAAATAACTTTGCAATCTGTGTATTTTTTCTATTAAAAAAAACTGTTTTTATGTTAAAGTGAAAAATAGGACTGATACAAATGGAATATCGTATTAGTTGATGGAAATTGGTCTTCCTGAAGATTAGTGGTTTTGTACTCCCTCCACTAAACATCTTATTAAAGGGTACTTGAAAATGTGTTATATTGTGAACAATATTATCCAGGTGACCCCAACCTCCACGTTAGAGTCTAGGTGGGCCCCCTCTTGGGTTGGGTCCTGCACTAGTTGGGAAAGATAATTGTCTTTCGTGGTTGCCTTTGTAGGACCTACAGGTTTCCTAATTGAAATGAAGCTCACCATAATAATGATATCATTGTTTCTAGATGACTCCTCTATTTGGTCAATTGATAACCATTACCCTTCCTCCATGATACTTGGAGACTTATAATAAACCTCTTTTAGGCTCGGTTCATATCTACGTTTGGGGATTCTGTTCCCCTCTCTGCGTGAAAAAGAGAGAGAAAATCACTGGAAGCAGTACTTTTCTCTCCACATTTTTCATGCGGAAACCAAGCGGAAACCACACAGACCCCATTATAGTCTATGGGGGTCCACAGGTTCCCTAAGGTAACCACTTTTTATACATATTAGGTTTCCATTCAAGGAGTCCCCAATTGGACCCCAAATAGAAACCCATATGCAAATGTGAATCAAGCTTCAGTATTTAATTTTTACTTTTCCTTTCCCTTATTTCAATATATAGGGACTTACAGATAGTGTGTTGCAGTATGGGCTTTAGGCTGAATTTTATATATCTGAAATATGGTGTATATATATATATATATATATATATATATATATATATATATATATATATGTTGTGAAGTTATCTTAGCACTAGACACAAGCTTAACATTACGCCAGGTTCACATCATATTTTTACAATAAAATTCATGCCTCCATTTTGAAATAGAAAAGTATGCCACGAAAGAATGCAGACAAATATCATATAGGGGATATCCAAAAAAATCTACTTGTTCCGTTGACTTACTCTAGGGTCACATCTGTGCTTGGATTTCCATTCTTGGGGTCCACTTGGGGACCTGAAAAATGGAAATCCAATCCACTTAAAAAGAGGTTACTCGTGGAAACCCATAGACCCCATAGACTATAATGGGGTCCGCGGAATGGGTAACGGAGTCCTCAAACCCTGTTAGAGTGCAGATGTGAACCCAGCCTAAATTAGATGTCTGCAGAATTCTTGAAAAAATATTCTCTATCAAAAGTAATATCGCGAACAGCAATTGGAAGTCCGGACGAAGCCTTATAATTGCCCATTCTCATAATATGGAGATAATGGCTTCTTCTGATTGCTAGACCAAAACTTAGCCTAAACAATGAGGGTCCTGTTACCTATTGATCTCATGAGGAAAATTTATGAGACCAGAATCCATTGACTCCATCAAGCCGGTGGCCAAACAAATCAATATTAATTGTAATAATGGACAGAATTGAATAAAACTAGTTACTAGCAGATCAATGCTGTGCAGAAAAGATAAGTGTCACTGTTTATTCATGTCATCTCAGAATAACCCTGACTTATGAATGTTTCTTTGTTCTTCACTTCTAAAGGCTGCATTCATTAGGGAGAACGATGTTCAGGAGAGTCGAGGAACATGGAGAAACTGCTTGTGCATTTTATCATTTGCTTTATAGTCTCCTGAGATCTGGATTTCTTTTAGCCTTATGTAGTGGATACTTTAATCCTTTTCCTGCTAATGGTACATTAGTACCAATTAGAACAGTTTACTTAACCGTCATGTAAAATTTACTTCTACAGTGGCATACGGATTTCTGTTTCACACAGTGATTACAAAGTACATGTATAAGTGTAAATGTGAATGGAAGTTGAATGGAAGTTTGTGTTATATATGAATGTGATGGGTTAAGCTCAGATTTGTGGAAAAACAGGTGAAAAAGACACAGTAGAAGATAACATTTTCCTGTAGATACTTCTTAATGTAGGAGTCATTGTTTGCAGAAACTGACTTTCCTGCAACATTTGATGAAAGACGAATTGGCAGATTGAATTTACGTGCCCAATCCTTTTGTTCTCAGAGAAGATAAGTTGCTGCCAGAGGTGTTTGGCAGTAGCATATGCAGCAGCTCAGTATATGTAGACCAGAAGGTAGTAGTAGCAGTGGTCACGGGGGCAAACAATCTTTATCAGACCCTCCAGTGCTCCTCCTGAAATCTCAAGATCGACTCAAACCTGGTAGAGATCCATATGGCCAAGTACAGGATCCATAAGTCTATTCTATGATTCCAAGATAGCTACAGGTTGCTGTTTACAGCAGTCTGTGAATTGTACCTGGACTTGAAACTTTTACTGGATTACAGTTCTCACATACAAAAATTTGCAATGCAAAATCATACATAGGTTCAATAGGTTTGTGTTTGCATCACCTCAAATACAAATTGCTTTTAGCCCTGACTATACTGTATGTGAGTATACATACCGGTCCTCTATTGTATTTCACATAAGACATCATCAGCCAGACTTCACACTGTTATGTCTATTTCTATAATTCTTAGCATGGCAGGCAGCCTTTGCATCATCTGTAATTAATTGGATCCCAGCTTGTATCTGATTGCTAGAGAACAAGGGAATATTCTATGCGTGGTAGGATTGCCACATGCCAACATCACTAGAGATGTTCATGAAGTCAACATCTACAGGAGACACTAGGGGAAATCGAAAACATATCTTTTGAGATGTCTGACGGACATGTAGGAACTTAACTGTGGCGATCATGAGATTCCCCCCAATGAATTGATAGAGATCCAAGCTGGAATTTCATTTTATGTGCAATTGGATATGAAAAAAAAAAAGATGACTAAGACGTTGGTAAACCATATTGACCCTGTTTTTTTGTGTCCAAGATCTATGGTATGTGTATTTGTGACTATATTTATTGGAAGAAAATAAGAGCATTACATGTTAAAAAATCTGTAATACTCAGATGAATATTGTTCAGATTTTAAGCAAAATGGGAAGCCAGTTGTGCTATATACTTATAATCATTGAGGCACAAAACTAAATTTCATAGCGTGAAACAAGTTCAGAAGCTTTTAACCTTTAATAAAATACTGTAAAGCCAACATTCACGAAAAGTGTGTGACATCAAGCTTAGTTTATAAATGAGTGTTTCAATTTTGATGTATAATATATTCAGTAGGACATTACCTTTGTCTAGTGCTAAATATTTCCTTGATAATTGGTAACATGACAGTCAAATCACATTTGCAAATTTGTAGATGTTACGAACCAAATGTAGTATAGATAAACAGTTCCAGAAACCAGACACCCCTGCAGTCCATGGTAAACAGTGCTAAGCGTCTGGTGCCCTTCTGAAATGAGCCAAAACCAGCCTCCAGAGGTCTTCTTCACAGCCGCTAATGGTGGAGATGGACTTAACTGCTTCCTTCAGCTGGAGTGGCACCAGCCCAGAGAGCGCAACGCACCACAATTCACAGTAGGCCCAGAAATCCAAAACCACTTTCCTGAGAGAGTGCAGAGGTTGCAGGAGGATCAGAAGCAGGAGAGTAGTAGAAAACAGGATCCAGAAGGTGGCAGAAGGTATATTCTCGTAGTCATTCAGTCCAGTTGGCAGCAGGAGGTATCGCAGTACAGAGGGATGAGATGTCAGCAGGCCATGTCAGTAATGGAAGATCAAAACGGTACCAAAATGGAGCCAGTGCCTCAAGAATGCACACCAATAGAGGGCGCTGACTGAGAATGTGCAAGTCTATCTTCCATGATGTGATTAGGAAGACAGAGTCTCAGTCAAGCAAACCAATAGAGGGCACTCCCTTTAACATCATGCCGATCTTCTCAGAGGCCTTTGTTTGCAATGATGTTGGGATTTTACCCGGTACAGTGTCTCAGCCAAGGACAGCTGTTTCGATGTTCTTGCATCTTATCAGCTTGGCGCAGAGAGGACTGACTTGGCAGAGGTGAGAGGCTTAGACAGGGTTGAGGGGATATCATCACTTCATAGGGAGGGGTGGGCTGAGTTAGTTGAGACTGGCTATTACTCTATTAGTAGGCAGGCTAGCTATGGAAACAAGGAGTGGTTGTAAGGGAGGGGGAGAGAGAGAGAGGAAGGGGGAGGGAGCAAAACCTTATGGTAGTTGTAGGATAGAAGCACAGGAAGCTATACCAGGTAAACAAATGCAGGAGATACCAGGGGCTCCCAGAGAAACCCAGAAATTACTCAAAACACTGGTATATATATATATATATATATATATATATATATATATATATATATATATATATTTAAGTGAACTTATTAACCCCTTAATAGCACTAATGGACCTTTTTTCATAAAAAAAAAATTGCCCAGAAAACCTCATTAAGGCAAAAATAGGATGTTTCCTAAGTAGATAAATCGCATTCCTTTTGCAGGAGTTTCTGTGAAGAGCTAAAAAAAAAAAAAAAAAAAAAGGTGGGGGTTCATGAGCAATTTTATCTTCCTGGCCTGCCTAGACTATAGACTATCTAGACACGCAGTCACAACAGTAAGACACCTTGCTAGAATGGACACCCTTAAAGAAACATATTGGGTAAACTCTTTATTCTCCATGGGCACCTAAAGAATATGCACAATCCCTAGAAATGACAGTTCTCCAGCCCTTTAATAAATGCCAGTTTGTTGCCCGTGTTATCGAGCCTCGGCTTCCATGGTTGTACTGTATTGTGAAGCGATTCCAGCACGCCTAAGCATTCTGCATCATTACATAAGACTGACAAGCTGTTGTCCGACAATGTAAGTGGGAGCACGGGTTACAGCCGCTCTTACAATGCAGCTAATTGATTCTTCAGCCAAGTCAAGGCTTTCTCCTTCCCTATTTACAGGCTGCCTATTATGCAATAAACAAGAAGATTTCTTCCTCCAATGTTCAGGTGCTTATCTTTAATGAGTTAAGAATCCAGCCAGCTTTCCTAAGGACCTGAGATCAATAAATGATTAAAGACTATTTTTCATCTAGGCTTGTGTTTGACAATGGCAGGCATAATTTTTGGCCTTGGTTCTGATGCACATATATTTCAGTCTAAAGGAAAGTAAGAGGCATTGATTCAATACAAGCTGTGTAAAAAATATTAGAACAACACAGAGAAGACAGAGACGTGAAAAAAGGTTTGGGCTATAAACTGTGCAAATTTAGAACAGACAAGCTGATGTGCCAATCCAGTGTCTAGCACCGTATTTACAGCTTACCTTGTGCTAGGCACTGTCTGAATACACCCCAATAGAAGGGGTTTTCTAGACTGAAAATATTGATTGGCCCAGGTTGCTGCCGATCTTCTCCTATTCTTTTGAATAGGACTGAAGCTGCAGTAACTCAGTTCTGCCACTACACAGAGAATGGCACTATCTGCTCTTTACAGCATTCACTGTGTACCAGCAGCAAAAAACAGCTGATCGATGTAGTTTGCAGGTGTAAGACCCCAACAGATTTGATATTTCATATAAGTGACTTATCTTTAGGACAGTGCAAACTTAGATTAGACAGTCTTAAACTGTGCCAGGTTTATCAAAGTGTTCGTTTCTGTTTGATAAATCTTTCGTATTCTTAGACTGTCTAGCTCTCCAAATACACCTAATTTATTGACCCAAGCTCAGTCCACCAAACTACACCCTCTTCGCAAAGGCCTCTCCCATATGCTGTATAAGTCGTAAAAAGTCCAAAAGACTTGAATAATTTTAGACAGGTTTTTTTTGGCACAAATTCCATCAGCATTCTGTCTCATTTGCTCAGTAAATACCCCCATTAGGGCGGGTTCACACCTGCGCCCGGTCTCCGCTTTAGCCAATTCGGCAGGTTTCCGTCTTCTGCCTGAGAAACTGGACAGGGGATGGAAACCTGGCGGTCTGCTTTCAAACCCATTCACTTATATGGGTTTGCAAAGTGTCTGCCCGTGAGCATCTTCTCCCTCTCCATGGCAAAACCGTTTTTTTTAAAACCAGGCATAAAGTCCTGCATGTTCGACGTTGTGTCCGGTTAAAAAAACTGTTTCTCCATGGACAGGCAAAAGATGCACACAGGCAGGATTGTATGTATTAGTTGTTATAATGTAGAGTCTAAACAATTGAGGTAAGATACTTCTATATGAGCCTGCAGTCCCTGGTTACTCTATATGTTCTCTAGGTTTCCACAATGCAGACAGTCTGGAGGAAATACTAAGATGCTAAAGGACCCTTTCCAGTGATTTAATACACTATTTCTGTCTTAGGCTATTATGCAGCAAGGAGCTGTCAGGCAGTAATGAATTTGTCAGTTCTGACCTTAAGACCACCATTGATCAGCGGTGTCTTGCACAAAGACAACTGTCTACATCAGTTTCACATACTAAATGAATCTTTTACTTTAGTAGTAACAAGGCACATTTTCGGTGATACATGACAATATTCTTGAGTTATACAAATGTCATCTGCTATACCGTGTGATTCCAAAAAGAGGACAACAAAATAATGGAAGAAATAAGGGCACATGTCATGTTTTCAGGTCTTCCTTTCCTTGTCCATATTTAATGTCACTTTCTGATTTTTAAGTTCATGAATTTTTTCATCTTATCTTCCTCCCACACCTTGTGTTAGGTTATATTTTTGATCTTATTTTTATCATGTTACTTTGTTTCCAAAATTTTAATTGAAAATATAACAGTAAGATATATGAAATTAACCTTAGGAATGGTTAGGCCGACAGCTTGCTCCGCATCCTATTTACATGCAAACCATTTTGAGAAACTATCCAACATATTATGGAATAGCATATAATGGAACCTTTGGTTTTGACTCTAGAACTAATATTGCTTATTTTCCTTGAAGCTCCTTTTGTTAAGAGTCAATATAAGTACTTCATTATTTGATAGACGCCACCAAAGTTGTGGTGGTTAGATGTTGGAAAGAGGTTGGACCATCAGCTCTTGAGGACTGGCTAACAGAAATTATTAACATAAACTCACTGGGAAAAAAAAGATGGTCAATGAGACCAACTCTGACCGGCTCTGCTACATTCACATTTCACCCATACACTCAAGCCTGTTTTATTCTTTTTAACCCCACACTCTCAAATCTTCCACCTTTATTTTTTTACCACACACTCAGCACTACTAACCTACATTTCCCACCACACACTCAGTTCTGCTGCTCTCACATTTTCCTCAAATCACTCAGCTCTTAAACATCAATTCACTTAGCACTGTCATCTCTATGTTCTTCCTCTATGGACAGCTCTGGACAACTTTTATACACATAGCTATTGCACAAGCTTTACCCCTGCATGTGACTGCTTGACAAGGGTCCTTTTGCAGACTACAAAAGTCCAAAAATTAATATTGCCAGTAGCTTGCCATACTACAATATAGAAGAAGTTTCTCAACTTGGCTCACAACCCTCTGTAGGTCTTTTCATGATTCCACAGGGTGTTGTGGCCTACAGTTTGGAAAAAAGGACTGTAGAATAGTGTTGCTTCCTATTACTACTAGAAGTTCAATACTGTTGCATTCCTTTTTGGTTCCAGAGACTAAACACCATTGCATTATTGTTCCCTGTGGCTTAAAGTAGTCAAATATAGTTAAGATTAAGACCCTGTTGCTTGCTGTTACAAAAGACTGAGTATAGTCCATACAGGCATCAGTGCACTGAAGACCCTGGAACCCGTCAACTCGATGACGGCCACAGGTGATATATGGGAAGAGAGGAAGTCTCCATTCCCCCATGTATGCCATTGAAGAGATGTGGATTTTATTCTGTGGATTTTCTTGATAGCATTATTTGCAAGTTCATGGTAAAGAGTTGCATAGTAAAACCAGTTGTTAGACAAATCTGTTGGCAGAATCGCACACCATTGCACCTGCCATACACTTTTGCACTAATTATGGCTTTGTATTAACACAATACCATATGGTGAATAAACCATTACAATGTTTTCAGTTACGATTCCTTGTACTACTGCTGCTCAATGTGATGAAATCATTGCAATGTACATGTAAATGAGGTATCTACAAGTATTAGGTGTGAAATTCCCACCTGCCATGTCTATACTGTAATTACTATGGCATCATCTGAACATTCACTGGTTGTCCTTTTACCCTTCTCAAAGGCAAGTATATGTGTATGCCCATGTACTCTGTATTATATATGTTCCTCTTTTGTTATTTGCATGATCCAGATGTAGGATTTCATTTTCCTTTAATGAAGACTATTCATTATTAGAGATGAGCGAACAGTAAAATGTTTGAGGTTCGATATTCGTTTCGAGTAGCCCCTCAATATTCGACTACTCGAATCGAATATCGAACCCTATTATAGTCTATGGGGGGAAAATGCTCGTTTCAGGGGTAGGCAACATTCAATCAAATTATACTTACTAAATCCACGAGTGAGGGTCGGGCTGGATCCTCCGAAAAGTCTTCTCCTTGCAGGGTCCCCGCGGCGTCTTCCGGCTCTTCATTCACTCTGCCAGGCATCGGGCCTGGGCAGAGCCGACTGCGCATGCCCGCACTACAAGCAGACATGCGCAGTCGGCTCTGCCCATGCCCGATGCCTGGCAGAGTGAATGAAGAGCCGGAAGACGCCGCGGGGAAGCTGCACGGAGAAGACTTCTAAAGGTAGGAGAAGAACCAGCGTTGATTGGCCAACTGTATAGCATTCGGCCAATCAATGCTGGTTCTGCTTCGAACTTTTACATTCGAATAGCGAGTGGTACTCGATCGAATACGAGTATTTTGAATACCGTAGTATTCGATCGAATACCTACTCAATCGAGTACTACTTGCTCATCTCATTATCAATCAAAGTAAAGCCCTACAGTAATTACATCTATATTAATGTATATAATGATAATGCTTTACAATGTAATATAATAAGACTGGTATAAGAATCACTTTGTTGGAACACTGGCCAGTACAAGGCTATGGGAGAGTATACCGTCTGGTAAGGAGGGCTTCTTCACAGTTGAGCGATGATGCTTAGGTGTAAGGCCTGCCTTTCTGACAGTGGAGGGATATCTGTGCCAATACATACAGTACTGATATCTCCAGGACTGGGGAACATACCGGCAAAGCTGATCACTTTGACTGAAGTGATCAGCCAAACCACCCTTCAGATCATCATTAGAGGATGGCAATGGGCTGCCATGACAGACTGGAGCCTATTGAAGGCTCCCAGGCTTGTCATTATATCATTTATATTACATTCTGCCTACATTCGAAGCCCAAGACCGTCAGAAGCCCAAGAGAGGTGAGTATAAGTATTTGTCATTTTTAATCACTTCCCCTGGGCCAGCTACTATTAGTAAGGGGCATCTATAGACATCACATATTGTAGGGCCCCTTTCCAATAAGGAGATGTATAGCGCTTGGGGAAACAGGTTTTCTCCAACCACTATAATAATGCTAAGGGGCCTGGCAATCTCCAGCTGTCTGTGGGTCCCATACCCCTCTGGGCCCAGCCACAAGGGTTGCTCCTGGTAGTAAGGATTTTACTGGTGGGATTTGTTGTAGACTAGAGATGAGCGAGTACTGTTCGGATCAGCCGATCCGAACAGCACGCTCGCATAGAAATGAATGGACGTAGCCGGCATGCTGGGGATTAAGCGGCCGGCCGCCGTCAAAGTGGAAGTACCAGGTGCATCCATTCATTTCTATGGAGTGTACTGTTCGGATCGGCTGATCCGAACAGTACTCGCTCATCTCTATTGTAGACCTTTAAGATTTGATAGCTTAGACTACTTCTTTGGCCTAGCAGAGAAGTTGATATTGCAATGAGATACATGTACATGCTATGGATAAATTATTTTAATGTTACTTTATTGTATACAAATAAAAAGACAAATGGCCGCTAGCCTCACTTTTTAATCTCCCCTTATACAAATCTTCTCTTGCTTAGTGCTTTTAATGGGCTCAATAACAATAATAAAATAATACTTCATACCAGTGTTCAATAGGTACATCCATATTTTTTATAATGAATTCCACTTTGCACACTGCATGATGAATCACGGTAGTTTCTTTGGCCAGCATATGTTATTTCACCTTACTCTGGAAAAAACTGCAAGGTCTGAAACAGCATTCTTGTCTGGAGCTGTAACTTAAAAAATGCTTAACAAGCGTCTTTTATTCTGTCCAGCTGCATGCAAGAATATAAGATAGAAAAAAAGGGAAATAATCTTTGGCCGTTCAAAAGAAACTACGAATTTGCCTAACAATATAGAAATTTGGATTTTAAACATTCCTAAGCTTCAGTATTAAAGGGGTTGTCCATGAAAATGAACATTTCCCTGCAGATGTAAATTATAAAAAAAAGTCTTACAACTCTTTCATTCCAGCATAGATACCAGGGATTCACAATGTCTTCTTGTGACACTCCGGTGACTGTTGTGACTGTTGTAGCCAAACCATGGCCTCAGGAGTGACCTCTGTACAAACAGAACATCACTCACTGACCTCAGCGCCTACTAAATGTCCTAAAGATCTTGAGTTCAGGAGAACCACCTACACTCTTTGGTAAATTAAAGGGGGTGTCCAGTTTAAGCAAATAAATATTATTTGTATAATGAAAAGTTATAAAGTTTTTCAATATACTTTCTGTATCAATTTTCAGTTTTCTATATATCTGCTTGCTCTCATTCATTCTACTTACTTCCAGTGGATAAAAATCTGTCCATGGTCATGTGATGTACAGTTTATGGTCAGGTGATGTACAGTTTATGGTCATGTGATGTACAGTACATTCTCTTCTTGATGTCATTCATTGTACTTACATCTAGTGGATACAAATTAGCCCATGGTCATGTGATGTATAGTCCATGGTCATGTGGTATATAGGCCGTGGTCATGTAATATACAGTCCATGGTCATGTGATGTACAGTTCATGGTCATGTGATGTACGGTCCATGGTCATGTGATATACAGACTAACACACTCAGCCCTGCTGCATCGGACTGCTAACATCGGCCAGCTCTGCTACATCTGAGATCGGACCACAATGGAAACTGCCGTGGACGGATTTTAGACTCCGCTTCCTCAGGCAGAACCAGCGTTGGATGGCCGAATGCTGTACACTGGCCAATCAACGCTTGTCAATGCATTCCTATGGGAAAAAGTCAGCTCCGGCATATCGCAAGCTGACAGGGATCCCGACATAATAAAGGTACTTGATGCCCCCAGGCATGCTTCCCCTGCTGTCCCAGTTGCATTCCAGGATGTTGGCATCATTTCCTGGGGTGTGATAGTGGACTTGGTGACTCTCCTATAATGGGATTCGATATTCGATCGAATAGTCGAATATTGAGCGGCTTTTCGAAACAAATATCGAATATCAAACATTTTACTGTTTGCTCATCTCTATTGAAAAGTTAAAATATATTCTTGTCCCTATTTCCTACCTTTTTTCGATATCTATGTTATAGAAATCAGGGGAATGCCTGATATTTCTGGTTAACTTTAAAGCTAAGGTTCTCTTTTTGTTGCACCTTTAATAAAGATTGGTAGATCTAAAAGTTGCCCATTCACCTTTAATAGCTGCCGGCCAAATAAATTAGTTGGTAGATATTCCTACCAACTTTCCCGTGCATGGTTTGGCCCAGTATGTACCGTATTTTTCGTACTATAAGACGCACTTTTTTTCCCCCAAATTTGGGGGGAAAAGAAGGGTGCGTCTTATAGTCCGAATGTGGCGCCTGGCACCCGCCGTAATAGAGAGGCGGATGCCGGCAAGGGATAGACGCCGGGGCCTGAGACATCGCTGCGCTCCTCTGCCCTGCATGAAGCCAGCAGCAGGAGGAGTGATGCTATTCCGCTCCTCCGTCCCCCCGCCGCTGGCTTCAGGCAGGGCAGAGGAGCGATGTCTCAGGTCCCGGCACCTGTGCCAGCGTCTATCCCTCCCCGGCATCCGCCTCTCTAGTACAGCGGATGCCGGGTCAGTATCAGTGGCCCCTTCTCCCCCGGGGCCGGTCCCCACCGGCCCCGTACCTGTAGAGTTGCAGGCCGGCTCCTGCGCGGCGATATCGCAGGAGCCGACCTGTTCGGGTGACAGCCGGGAGCCTAATGAGGCTCCGAGGCCTGTCACTGCTGTATTAGTATTGCGGCTGGTCTCTATGACCAGCCGTAATACTAATAGACAGAATGTCCCATAGATGGCAATACAGTTGTATTGCCGTCTATGGGACTTGCAATCAAGTGACCGCAGGCTCAAGCCCCCGGGGGGGAATAAAATAGTAAAAAAAAAAAAAAGCTTTAAAAATATAAATAAAAGTTCTAAATCACCTCCTGTCCCTAGAAAAATAATAAATAAATAAATATATATATATATATATATATATATATATATATATATATATATCATAAACCACCGGGTTTTTTTTCAATACAAGGTGATCTAAGCAATAGATATTCCCCAAAATGGTATAACTAAAAAGTACAGCTGGCCCCACAAAAAAAACCACTCTATGCATCCCCGTACAGCTGCAGGGTCACCTGTCAATGTGGCCTTGCAGCTGTTGCAAAACTACAACTCCCATATATTAAATATTTTACCATTTTTTGCTTCAAAATTTTTTTCCCCTATTTTCCTCCTCTAAAACCTAGGTGCGTCTTATAGTCCGAAAAATACGGTATGTGTCTTCACTGGGTGGATTGCAGTAAGCTGCTGCCACCTCTGGTGGTGACTTATCCAGGGAGAACTAAAGGATCAAGTCATGACATTCAATATGACTGCTCCTTCTTTCCACTTCTTTCCATCTTTTGGAGGAGTTACCAAAAGTTGTTTGTAGCAAAATTTGTAGTTTTGGATAATTTTTCCCTGATATGTATGGGTCCTCAAAGTAAACCATACTTACCAATTCTACAAGAGGCTCTAGGAAGTTCAAAAAAAAAATTTAAAAAAATTGGGCATCCTCCTGGCCTCCCAGAAAAGCAGGCATACCCCTCAGGCAATTGGGCTATAGTTTCCTTTATAGGTGACATGGGCACCTTATGTGCATGTCTGGTACATTTTAACGGGGGCATGGTAGTATATAAAAGGGGACATGGACACACAAAAAGTGGCAGGACCACACCCATAGAGGACATGGATTCACCAAGAATTTTATTTGGTGTCCTGAAAGCCTTTTGCCCTGAAGTCCAAGCAAAATATATATTGGTATTGGTAGATCTAAAAGTTGCCCATTCACCTTTAATAGCTGCCGGCCAAACAAGTTAGTTGGCAGATATTCCTACCAACTTTCCCATGCATGGTTTGGCCCAGTATGTATGTGCCTTCACTGGGTGGATTGCAGTAAGCTTCTGCCAGACACCTCTGGTGGTGACTTATCCAGGGAGAACTAGAGGATCAAGTCATGACGTTCAGTTGATCTCCATGCAAACATGGGGAGAACAAACTCCTTGCAGATGTTGTTCTTGCCAGGATTCAAACCCAGGACTCCAGCGCTGCAAGGCTACAGTGCTAACCACCATGTTGCCCCTATTCCAAGCGAAATTTTGGCAAGTGTGAGCCAAACATCGCATTATCCCACCACATACAATGAAGTTGTTGTCCTGTACTTCTGTAGTGGAATATCTTTCTTTGGAAACCCCCGATGAGTTACTGTAGGAACTCATCCAATTACATTGGTGGCAATAATACAAATTTCAAGTGCCGGTTCTGTCATATGTAAGAATCTTTGAAATTCTCGTATTCCAAGAATATTAAGGTGTAGAAATGCAGAAGCATGAATATATTATACAAAAGTCGATAATAGGAATTATATGAAAGTAGATAAAAAAAAATCACTGGGAGATTGAAAGCCTGTATACATGTTTGTGCTCATCTTTTCTTCTTTCTCAGACAGTAAGAGCTCATTCAAAGGTGGAAATGGAATATAATTTTACTCTAAGAAAATTTTGTTTGAATCTATGTTGTGCAATTATACTGGTATGTGCCTTGGCACAAGCACTTGTAAAGAATGAAGCGGTAACATTATGAGCCTCTCTTAGTTTCCACGGAGACAAAATTATAGCCAGCGAGACTTCTTACTTCAGACTTTTTATAGAGAAATATACATCCACAAATAAAGTCACACGCAGGAATTTTCGCGCATGTTCTGATATCTTACTCATCCAGGTAATGTGTAGTACAAGGCATAAAAGGACTATAAATGCAAGATCAATATGTAGAGCTGACCTGAAGGTTAGTTTACATTGCAGTTTTTCTAAATAAACCAGTTTGCACCATATTTTGTGTCCCTGTCTCTGGTTGGGTCCGTACCATTGCTGCTACTGAGCTACCTGCACTATATATCTATATATAATATATATTCTTATACAGTATATGCGACTTTTATTTCTAGACACCCTACAATGTACTGTTTTACTAATGTATTGGAGTATATTGTAAAATCAGTTGAATAGAAGACCGTTCTATCTCCGGACTTGATTAAAATATAACTTTTAATTCATCTCTTTAAAAATTGCAAAAGACGGTACAAAGGTAGTACAAGACATGTGCAAAAGTAGGAAAGTACAAAAAATAGTGTCTAAAACCGCTAACACGTTTCAGGGCTGGTGTGTCCCTTCATACATATTGGATCACATGCATGTTATGTATGCTAGTCTTTGGCACAAATTGAGCTAGAATTCTGGTGCATTTAGCTTGATAAATCTACCTCATTGCCTTACAATGAAATCAACCACAGATGTTCACAGGGAATAATTCAGTTACCATGGATGGGAACTCTGCAGGTTATAGACCAGTATCCATTCTACGTGCTTTGTAATGGGTACAGTGCCAACTTCCATTTTCTTAGTTATGTGAGTAGAAATATTTGGTCAGTATATTTTATACAGAATTTATATTAATAGAGACTTATTTTTTGAAGTCTGATCTTTTTCTAAAAAGTGGCATACATACATCAATATTATATGCTACCCTCTTTAGAGCCTGAACACTTTTGAGCATTTCCTAAGAAAAGCTGAAAGACTTCAAACGTTATGCATCTAAGGTTCGGGTCATAGTATAAATTTTTACTTTCCAAATTTTCTCTTTCTTGGTAAAAACACAACTTTATGGAAAATGATCTGAATTGTTAGGGGGCATTCATGCTTGTGCCCATGTCCACCCGCTGAGTCTCCATCTAACTCCCCGGGCAAACTGGACAGGGGATGGCTTGCCAGTGGTCAGTTTAAAAACCCATTCATCAGAATGTGTTTTTAAAGGAAACCGTGTCCGTATGCAGCCTCTCCGCGGTGGAACCATTTTTTTTTTTTGCATGGACACAATGTCCTGCATGTCCAACTTTGTGTCCATGCAAAAAAATCAGTTTCTCCATGGAGAGGCTGCATCCGGACACCGGTGGTTTGCATTATAAACCCATTCAAATGAATGGATTTTAAAACTGACCACCTGTCCAGATTGTCCAGGGAGTAGGACGGAGGCCCAGCAGGTGATCATGGGCACAAGAGTGAACACCCCCTGAAATGGATTATGCCAATATTTATCCTCTATCCATAGGTGGATTGGTGGGGGTCCAACCTTTTAGATACAGAATACGCACCCGCTCTCCATTCATTTGAATGGAAGTGCCGTAAATATCTGAAGTACAGCACTTGGCTATTTCCAGCACTCCCAATGAAATGAATGGAGCAGAAGCATAAAAATGTCCACTGGTTATTTTCTTAGTGGGACCAAAACAGCTTCCCATTTGCAGCATTTGTACCCATACACTTTCTATATGGCAGAATTCCTATACTCTCAGCCTCTGTCAGCTTAGTTGTAGACCTGTGGGGTCACAGATTGTGTTCGAGCCTGAGGAGTTGAGTAAACCACTTAACACCATGTACCATTTACCTAACCTGCCTAGGGTACCTGCATATAGGTAAAGGTCTGATGGCCAGGATAGCCTTTCTTTCATATGCTATCTTCCAACAATGAGCATGCCTTCTGAGACATACGTGTATGTCTAGGGATTATGCAAGGGCAGTCTCTTTGTCCCATCACCATTTGCCTGCAGCTCTGGGAACATCATCAATATGCCGATTGCAATAGGACATGATTGAAACCCTTAAAGGGGCTCCATCACTGGATTATTGCTATTTTAGATAAATATATGCCTGAATAGCCTTTAAAAAGGCTATTCAAGTCCTGCTAATTGTTTGTTAAAAGACCTTCCCCTGCCCCACAGCCCCTGCTCTGTATAGATCACTACTTAGAAGACGACGAAGGACCTTGTAGTGACGTCATCACAGGGACAAGCCAATCACAGAGCAGTAGTGACATCTTCACAGGTCCTTTTCCAGAAGCAGGGAAGAGACAGTTGGAGGTAGTGAATCGAAAGTAGGAGGACGGGCTTACATAGAAGAACCACAGAGGAGGGTGTGAACATAGTATGATGTGAGGGGTGCACGGGAACGCAGACGGTGCACGGAAGGGCTCATTTACATATACGTTTAAAAAGCAATTCATTAAAATGGGGGAGGTCTTTTAACAGACGATTAGCAGGACTTGAATAGCCTTTTTAAAGGCTATTCAGGCATATGTTTATCTAAAATAGCGAAGATCCAGTGATGGAGCTCCTTTAAATATCCTAAAAACATAAATAAGGTTCAGGATGGAAGTTTTTAACTAAAAAACCTAAACACAAAAACGTGGGGGCCCAAACTGAAATTACTTAAGGGAAGATCAGAAGCGATATATCTTATTTCACCGAAATAGTAGCTGAGGCTTTGAACAAACTTCCAGCAGATGTAGCTGGGAAATCTACAACAAATGAATTTAACCATGCCTGGGATAAACACATGTCTGTTCTAAGGTAAAATGATAATAATATAAGAAGACTAGATGGACCAGGTGTCAAGGTTTCTGCTGTCAAGAAAAACACGGAGGATTAAGTCTAAATTCACATCTGTGTTGGAATCTCCATTTAAAGTTTCTGGCACAGAGTCTGAAATGCCAGATGAAAAAGACCTGCAAGACTGGCTTTTTTTTTTTTTTTTTGTAAAATAATGACACACTTGAATATCAGGAAGTGAACACCGAGACCGTTCCGTGCTGCACTTATCTTCCTCTGCTTCTTCTCTCCGATGTCACAGTTAGATGAACAAAGCTAATGTGGACCACTGGGGACTAAGAAGCATGTTACCTGCCTTGCCACCAAGACCTATTTCTTATTCAACCAAATGGACCAGGGATGGACCTCCAGGAGGTCACCAAGAAGGACAGCACTTCACCCAAAGATGTTTTAGTTAAATGTTCCTTCTTTGTTCATTGCCAATACGCGCAACACGTTTTGGGGTGCAAAACCCCTTTCTCAAGTATACATGGACAAGGAAATGCACTATTTCTTTGTCCTTGTATACTTGAGAAAGGGATTTTGCACCCGAAACACGTTGTGTGTTGTTGACGAATAAAGAAAGAACATTTAACTAAAACATCCTTGGGTGAAGAGGGGTCTTTTTTGGTGACCTCCTGGAGGTCCATCCCTGGTCCATTTGGTTTATCCCTGAAGGATCCTGCGGCTGTAATACCCAGAGAAGAACCCTCTGCTAATCGATTCTGACGTGCATTCAGTTGTTGAGAATCATTCACATCCAGCCAGGGTGAGAGCTCTACCTACTTTACACAGTCACATTGGTTTATGACGGTACTACACTATATACAGCTCGGTGCTGTTTTTGTTCCTTCTCGTTTGAGCTGTTTCTTATTCAAACTTCCTGGGCGGGGGGGGGGGGGGGGGGTTAAGGCGGTATTCCCCACGGGACGGGGTGTGTGTGTGTGTGTGTGTGTGTGTGTGTGTAAACTATCCCCATACAAAAATTCCTGTGTACAACCTTAGCATTGAACAGGGGAAGAAATGTGTTGGAAAACTTTAATACTTGAGTCTCACTTGGTTGACTAATAGACCATATCAGCTTAAAATACTATAGCCATGCCCCAATCACACGTGTGTCATTCTATTCATTCTGATCCATTGCAAGACCAGAAGAACTAAAAAAATGGTCCCATAAATAACCAAGGGACTCCATTAACTACATTGAGGTCTGTGAGGTGTCCGTTTCTTCTTAACAGACATTGCTGGACAAATACAGTCTTGCAGAACTTTTTCGTCCAGGATTTCTGCAGAACTATGAGATGGAGACCTTTAGCAGAGACTTCAACACAGATGAGAACATAACCTTACATTATTCCTCTGTGCTTTTCTTGTACCAGTAAGATAAAGCTAATATACTACAGTCTGCAGTAGCTGTTAACCACTAGAATTTATCTGCAAAGACTCAGATATCTATCCGAACGCTATGTCCTCAGTGTCCTACTGAACATGACAATAGTCCAGGGACTGTGAGGAGATTTTCAATACTATCCTTTCCTAAGTCTATCACAAAGTCACTCTCGGCAGGAGTTATACTGTGACACAAGTGGCAGTTGGTACCAACATGTTCTGACATAATAGGTCAAGTTTGCCGGTGGTGTCTCTACATAGTGGACAGGTGTCCTCACATCAGGCACATTACATTACTATCACTGTTAGAATCAAGAGTCACTGGCAGCTTCTGCAGAAAAATTCCATTTTGTACTCTGAGTAGGTCCTGCTGCCAAAACAGAGCATCTGTAACCCCTTCGAAACCTTAGGAAGAACATTTCCAAGCACTGTGACCTCCTGTATTTGCAGGAACTTGACTCAGGGAGACAAAGGGTAAAGAACCGCACTTCAGGTGTACAAATAGAATTGTGTAGCCATGGCATGTGGTGGATCTGTTATCTGTTGACTGTCTGGCACTATCCTCCAGCAACAAAGAGAAAATCTACTAAAAATGGCAGGGAAGCTAGTTCATCTGACTTCCCACGGAGTGCAGCACAAGAGAGGAGATACACAATGCCAAATGAATTAAATTACCCTAGGAGCCATCTTCAGCACCTCTTGACTGTGAGAATTTTAGATATATTTAATAACTTTACAGTCTGGTAGCTGCATCTTACACAAATGATATGATTTGGAAAAATGTATCATTTACATGCAAAAAACATAATTTTTGGAAAGCACAGGATGTCACGTGGAGAATATTGTTCCAGGAAATTTTATTAGGACTATTTGCAGGCTGTATCATGATTTGGTACGGTTCTCTAGAGGAACTTTGTTGAAATGAATATTGCTTTGTACATAGCATGAATTATAACATAAAATATAGAGATTTCTAGGAGATTAAATACTGGATGTGATGCTAAAAAGCTGAATTGTACTCACTGCAGAAAAAAAAATAGCACACCCAGATTTGAAGGTTGGATTCCTGCAAAACTCTGCAAGCAGGTATGTCTAGGGCAGATGTGTAACTACACGTGGGATCCGACTAGACACCGGGTTTTGGCACTAGGGGGTGTAAAAGTGATTCCACACTTCCTTATAAATAGGCTAATGGAGGCTACATTTGGGTAGCATATCTCTTGGGGAGAGAATGTTGACTGGAGGTCTTGTGGTAAGGAGGTACCACATATGGTAGATGGTTACCCTTAGTAGTGATACAAGGGAGACTAAGGGTAAGTTCTCACTGGGTTTTTTGGTCAGGATTTTGAGGTTGTATCCGCCTCCAAATCCTGACCAAAAAGATGGCTCCCATTGAAATCAATGGCAGCCGGTCAGTTCTTTTTTTCCAGGAGCCATTTGTTCCGACTCCTGGAAAAAAAAACGAGATGCTCATTCTTTCAGACGAATTCGCCTCGCGACATCCGTCTGAAGACACTTCCTCCTGACTAGGCCCATTCATTTGGGCCTAATCCTGAGCGGAGCACATGACTGTCCAGTCGCAGCTACCTGTATTTTGGTCCGGAACCTGAGGTGGCCTCCTCCTCAGGTTCGGGACAAACCCCCCCCCCTCCCCCCAAAAATGTGTTGCCCCTCATGGCAGGACTTCCAACTGACCTACACATAGCAAGGGTTTCCCAGGACTATATTTAGCAGAAATGCTTCCTATGCTTGACCAGTTACCAGATACTGTATATTGCCAATCGAACATTCATGGGACCAGAAGTGACGCCAGCTTTGGCACCTACAAGTAAGCAGAATCTATAGACACAGCAACAACATCTGTTGGCAATTGTGATGCATGATACTATATGCCTCTATGCCCAACCATGTCCCACCTTGTATTTTTACTAGAGGGCACCCAACAGGGAACTAGAACTTCCTTTCAATTGTACAGTTTTTTTCCGATACACTTCTCCTTTCGCTTTAATATTGTAACCACTTACATATATCATTATTATATTCACATACAGAAAGTATCATTCCATTCCAACAACTCCTTGTTGGTACATTATTTGTTTGTCAATGAGGGTATATAATACAGGGTGTAAATATAACAATTAGAAATTGTCCATTTAAGTCATTTTACTTTCATTGTTGGTTCATGATGGCTAAAATAATATAGTAGATAGGAACTGAACCATGGTCACGGCAGGAGCACAGAGACAGTAAAACTACAGAATAGGGAACTCTTCCAAACATGAAATGAGCCATTGGCATTGATGGCACTTGATCCAGCAATTGGAAAACTAGAAAAGAAAGATAGGCTCCATGTTTATAAAGTTCAAAGGTTTTCAGACCCATTTGTTGTCAGACATACAGTACTTCCAAATTTCCATGTAGTCTTAGGAAGACATTAGTGTGCAGTGACAGGTAGGTGCAACTGCAGAATACCAAGCCCAGACAATGTGATATAGAATCCACCATACACACATAGCGCATACAGTGCACAGAGTGTGTCATACATTGTCAGATATTTCCATAGTGAATACAATGTCGGCAGTGACTGTGCTCATTGCCTACACTGTCCTCTATGTTTGCAACAGTGTCCACTAGAGATGAGCGAACAGTAAAATGTTCGAGATTTGATATTCGTTTCGAGTAGCCCCTCAATATTCGACTACTAAAATCGAATATCGAACTCTATTATAGTCTATGGGGGGAAAATGCTCGTTTCAGGGGTAGGCAACGTTCGATCAAATTATACTTACCAAGTCCATGAGTGAGGGTTGGCTGGATCCTCCGAGAAGTCTTCTCCTTGCAGCGTCCCCGCGGCATCTTCCGGCTCTGAATTCAATCTGCCAGGCATCAGGCCTGGGCAGAGCCGACTGTGCATGTCCGCACTACAAGTGGGCATGCGCAGTCGGCTCTGCCCAGGCCCGATGCCTGGCAGAGTGAATTCAGAGCCAGAAGATGCCGCAGGGAAGCTGCACAGAGAAGACTTCTAAAGGTAGGAGAAGAACCAGCGTTGATTGGCCGACTGTATAGCATTCGGCCAATCAATGCTGGTTCTGCATCGAACTTTTCATTCGAATAGTGAGTGGTACTTGATCGAGTACGAGTATTTCAAATACCGTAATATTTGATCGAATACCTACTCGATCGAATACTACTCGCTCATCTCTAGTGTCCACCTAAAGTCGAACAGAATAGTCATAGCTCACAATAGCATTAAACAAGTGACCATAAGGTCCATGCTCTGTCTTACCTTCTATAACATACCATTTCATACTCAGATAGCCTCATACTATGTCTACATAGAGTGTTATAGTATTTTCAGAATTCAATGCCATACCTACAGCTCTATAATATTCCTGCAGGGTAATAAATAGTTCTCAACTAATTCTATACTTTGCTCACATCATTGTAAATTCCGGTTGTTTTGAAAAGCTGGTCATCTTGTGACACACGTATCAGGAGAGTTAAGAAACTACACATCTACAAATTCCATTTAATGCAAAAACTGTCATATTGAAACCTGACGATAACACAAAGAGAATAATAATTCCACGTTAAGTTGTCAGGATCGTCAAACTGTATAAAACCATGAATAGTGCATAAAGCTTAACCATAAAAGAATATAAAACTGTAACACCGAAAGTGAATGAATGGTGCGGTGTCACAGATGTTCTTAATCCAGATAAATTGAAGTCAACTTCTTCAATATAACATGACAGCAAGGTCGAGAAGGATAAGAGAAGAATAGAAATAGTTTTAGCAGATGCTGAATTAACTTTGTGTTCTAATTCGCTCCTCTTCTTTTGTATAAGTACTGCTCTGTTTAAAAACAAATGAAATGCAGATATGTTTTTGGCATATGATTTTGTCTTTAGGGGATTTCTTAGTGTCGGAGCTCAGAAGATGAATGAAATACATATTAAATTTTCATCCTCCAAGACATTAATGGGAATTTCATGCTTTCTGTGGGATGATAAGTACAATGTAGTGTAATTTATACAGTTTGAATATTCAGTAGCATTAACGATAATTACCTTTAATTGAATATGGCTGTCAGTCATAGGCACTTTTTACAGAAATATGACCTTACTCAAAATCTCCAATTCTAACCAAAATGGTCTTGTACAATAGATATTTTTAAAAAGTAGGAGAGCAAGTCGTACTATTTGTTGAAGTTTCAATTTGCGATGTGATGTTAACCTTCAGAATGTGTTAAATTATGGGTTTCGCCGAGATTCGAAGCATAAGACGGCTTTTGACTTTAATACAAATGAGAAATAATAGCTTCCTGTTTTCAATAGAAATTGAATTAGGCTAAGTTCACAGGCTTCTTCGCGAGGACTTTTTTTTCCATAAGAGATCAAAATGTTTTGGACAATTAATGCAATTGTTAAAAAAAAATCATTATCTATTTAAAAAAATAATAAAGTGCCTATCTATTATTCCTTATCTTACCAGGATTTAATAGTAGTGTATGACAAGGGTCTCAGATAATTGAAACTCCTTGATGTACTATTACACTAAGGTGACTGCATGGGCACTTCACTGTACCCACAAGATCACGGCAGGAGAATAGTTTTTCCATCAAAATTTTTTATTAGGTTTTTCGAAAAGAGAACAATACAACACAAACCGTCAGAAGAGAAAAGGCAAACCATCACCGATATATCCGGTTGTAAGAGGAGATGGGAAGATGGGAAGATTCTGCGCTTGAATTGTTTGATGCGAAGCAGGGGAATGTTCACACTGGGCATGCGGTCTCTGCGGTTGCATCTTTTGCGTGGATCATGCAATAAGCTGCACTGCTGATCATTGCTTTAGGGCCCATTCACACTACGGATACGCAGACTGATTCTGAATGTCAAAACACGTTCAGAATCAGCGCGTATCAAGCAGATCCCATTCATTTCAATGGGAGCCGGCATACGAGCGCTCCCCGTTGATATGAATGGGCTGCTTTTTTCTCTACGAGTGCTCCCATTGAAGTGAATGGGAAGCGCTCGCGTGTACGGCTTGGAATGAGCCGAGTGAGCTGTACAGCCCATTCATTTCAATGGGGAGCGCTCGTATGCCGGCTCCCATTGAAATGAATGGGATCTGCTTTATACGCGCTGATTCTGAACATGTTTTAACATTCAGAATCAGTCAGCGTATCTGTAGTGTGAATGGGCCCTTAGTGTGTCGGCCTCTGAAGGGGTTAAGTTTCTCTGCTGTGCTAGGACTCTATTCAGGTTGTAGGCAGTTCAGAGTGCTGATATCCAATTGGCCTTCTGAATACTCCTGCTTCTGGCTATATACTGTAAGCTCCGCTTTGCATGCTGTCAGTTGCCGGTCTTAAGCTCAGTTTCCTTTGTCTGTATGCCAGGTCTGTCTGCCTGAAACTGCTTATTCATCTGTATCTGAGTCCTGGCCCATTCAGCCTTCCTTGCTGCCTTTTCATACTATCCGGATATAAGTATTGAGCTTATTAATCCAAGCATAGTTGCAGTGAGTCCTAGCCTTATTTTCTGTTTGGATGTTTGGACTTTTTGTAGGGTTTTTGTGTGTGATACCAAGTTCTGCTTTTCTTATCCCTTTGCATAGTGTCAGTATTTCTGTGTTTCAGGTTTATTTTCTGCTCTATGCTTTGTGTTCCCTCTTATTCGCTGTTAGTTCAGTCGGACACCTATGGGGAGCTTTTTCTGTATCTTTTCTCTCCTTCATAAATGTGAAACAAGTCAGGGTTTTCTGTTTCGCTTGTAGGTGAGCTATTTCTCTGGCTGTGTTCGCGCCCACTCAGGTTAGTTATGTGTGCAAGTCAGGGATTAGGTGTATCACACAAAAGATATTCCAAATTCTTACTCTTGTTTTTGTTTTTTCTTTTCTGTTTTTCCTTACACTTTACTGAGATGTTATCAGACAGGGGCCAGTCCATGGTCAGAGATTCCCAGACCATAAGGGGAGTTCACACGGAGTAACGTGCCGTGTGATGTGGCACGTATACGCCGTGTGAGATTTTGCAGGCCGTATACACTCCCATTGATTTCAATGGGACCATGGGCCATGTTATTTTGCAGCTGTGATTTTGCAATGGGAGTGTATACGGCCCACAAAATCTCACACAGCGTATACGTGCCACATCGCGCGGCACGTTACTCCGTGTGAACTCCCCCTAACAGTCTGAGCTCAGAGGGGAGGAAAGGGATCTGAGCGCTTCTAGGAGGAATTTCACAGGTACTGTTGTAATTCTGTAGTTAATACAAAGTTTCTCACATAGACAGACTGATATTCTATAGACTGGACTGGAAGACAGGATAGGATTCATCTGACAAGTGTCCATGATTTAAAGGTCCAAAAATATATGGATGTAACTGAGCTAGGATGAAGTTACTGTACATGGTGACATACATAGTAAGGGCTCATTCACACGGAGTAAATGCCAGCTTATTCTGAACATAAAACACGTTCAGAATCAGCGGCGTATAAAGCAGTTCCATTAATTTCTATGGGAGCCAGCATACAAGCGCTCCCCATAGAAATGAATGGGCTGCTTTTTTCACTACGAGCACTCCCATTGAAGTGAATGGGAAGTGCCCGCATATACGGCTAGCTCTGCTCATGCTGAGCCGTACACGCGGGCACTTCCCATTCACTTCAATGGGAGTGCTCGTAGTGAAAAAAGCAGCCCATTCATTTCTATGGGGAGCGCTCGTATGCTGGCTCCCATAGAAATTAATGGAACTGCTTTATACGCCGCTGATTCTGAACGTGTTTTACGTTCAGAATAAGCTGGCGTTTACTCCGTGTGAATGAGCCCTAAGGTTGTAAAAAGACTTATATCCATCAAGTTCAACCAAGGGATGGGAAAGGGCATGACTATAGGGATAAGGGAAGGAAAAAATTATTCTCTATATTTCCATAAGCATCAAATAACTTGCTGGAACATAGCTGGCAAGTTAGTATTTTACAGCATTGTGCAAAAAGTTTAGGCAGGTGTGGAGAAGCTGATGCAAAATAAGAATAATTAAAAAAAATAGAAATTCTAATAGTTTATTTTTATCAATGAACATTTACCGAAAACTAAACCATGTCAGCATAGAAGGATTAGAGCAAGCCTATGTCCACAGATCTACACTTAGTTCTGCATGATGTTTGGAACAACTGTTGGCCCACCTATGTAAATTTGTAGTTCATGGTCTTGTGTACAGACCCATAGAAATGAATGGGTCAGTGTGCCTTTAGACAAAAACACAGATAGAACACTGATCTCGGTCACTGTTGTCTCCAAAGGTGAGAAAAAAAGAAAATTGTCATAGTTCTTAAGCGGTTAAATCTCATAAACCCTCTTTAACAATTCCTGCAGTTTTATGGAAAACCTAGAATTACATATGTTGACTCATGAGTTGTGTCAATTGACATCTCCAGCTCTACATGCAATCTACTAGAAGAGGTAACAATATGTTTCAGATTTCCAACACAAGCAATTATGTTCCTGAGTAATACCAGGCTCAGACTAAAATAACATACACTTTATATTGTTCAATCTGACAGTAATAAAATTAGAAAAGCCAAATGCAGAATGCCCATAAGTAAGCCTAAAAATAAAACATACATCCAATAAAAATAAGAGGGCGACACTAATGGCAAAAAATAAAGGGGGCATTTCTTTAAGTTTAAATATTAACTTTTAAGAAATGTAAATGTTGTCTTATAATAGTTCAGTTCTTCATCTAAAATATGGCGCAGTTATCTGCCAGATATTGTGCTGTAAAAGCAAAAAAAAAGTTCAATATTATGGTAGAAAGTCATTATAAAACCATGCTTTAAAAGTAATTAGTGAAATATTAAACACAATTCTCTGGGCGATAAGCATTACTAGGGATAATGAAAACATGTAAGCAATATTTTACCATAATCAGTAATTAGTAGTCGAAACACGGCTAACTGGACCCGGGGGCCCAATGACGACTTAATCAAGTCCCCGCACTAACATCCCCAACATTAATGCTATGACTCTCCAGTGTGAATTTTGGAATACAGTACTTTAGACCAAAAACTGATGTAAAATCTAATTATTGCATGAATGTCATATCTGAATGTTATTCAGATTCAGTGGAAGACTCATTATTTTTAGAGATGAGCGAGTAGTACTCGATCGAGTAGGTATTCGATCGAATACTACGGTATTCGAAATACTCGTACTTGATCGAGTACCACTCGCTATTCGAATGTAAAAGTTCGATGCAGAACCAGCATTGATTGGCCGAATGCTATACAGTCAGCCAATCAGCGCTGGTTCTTCTCCTACCTTTAGAAGTCTTCTCCGTGCAGCTTCCCCGCGGCATCTTCCGGCTCTGAATTCACTCTGCCAGGCATCGGCCTGGGCAGAGCCGACTGCGCATGTTCGCTTGTAGTGCGGGCATGCGCAGTCGGCTCTGCCCAAGCCCGATGCCTTGCAGAGTGAATGAAGAGCCGGAAGATGCCGCGGGGACGCTGCAAGGAGAAGACTGCTCGGAGGATCCAGCCCGACCCTCACTCGTGGACTTGGTAAGTATAATTTGATCGAACGTTGCCTACCCCTGAAACGAGAATTTTCTCCCCATAGACTATAATAGGGTTCGATATTCAATTCGAAATTGCGAGGCGCATAGAGTAATGTGGCACTAACCTCTTTTATTTTATTTTAATTTCTGATTTTATTGGTATTTTTACAAGTTTTACAATAAGTTCACAGAAAAAGGTAATTGGATCAGATATAAAACGTGAGAGAAGAAAACAACAAACATATACAAATTAAACAGTTAGCAAACAAGTAAGAAGAATATCTTCTTGAGAACAGTGTTTACGGAGGTACAACCATTCATTGGTTAATTGTAAGTAATGATATCAATAAATCCAAAGAATGTGTGCTTAAAGCGAACTAAGCTGAACAGTACAAATGTACTATCTGTATTGGGGATGTGGGGGAGGGGACATAAATAAGTATACTGAGATCCTTATGAAGCAAAGGGAAAAGGGGGGGGGGAGAAAAATATATAAGGAATATGAGGGGGGGGGGCAGTATTGTCAGTAACATCAATGCGAATAGTAATTTGGGCAGTGACAAATTACTATTGGTTAGTGGCGAGATCTTCATTCAGTATTTCACCAAGGGGACCATACCTTCAAATACGTGTCTCATTTGTGCAATTTCCAGTGTATAAGTTCTTAGTATCTGGCAATTTGAAGAACCTTTTCTCTCCAAAGTTGTATCGTTGGTGGGGTTGATTGAAGCCAGAACAATGGTATCAATGATTTTGCTGCTTCAATTAAGTGAGTAGAGAGATTCACTTTTGAAGGAGAGTATTGAGGGGAAGGTTTGGACAGTAGGACTATTTCGGGTGTCAGTTGTATTTGTTTTTTCATCACTCTAGAAATCTGAGCTTCTACTTCTATCCAGGAGGGTCTAAGCAAGTCACATGACCATCAGATATGTAGCATACTACCTGTTTGTGCTTTACACCTCCAACAATTTTTTGACTCTGCTAAACCATGAGTTTGCAGCCATTCAGGAGTTTTGTATCATCTTGCTAAGACCTTAAAGTGGGTCTCTTGCAATCTTAAACATCTGGAGAAACCATGTGAATTCTTCAAAATAAGGTCAGTCTCTTCAGTCGTAAATTTAGTATTTAGTTCCTGTTCCCATGAGAGAAGATAGTTAGGTGTAGGAGGATCCTGTAAATTTAAGAGGGCTGTTTTTAGGTAAGATAGTTTCCTAAACATTTGGTCACCAGAGGATAGTTGTACTTCAAAGGGAGTTAAGTTCCTGGAGGTCGGGCCTAGTTTTAGGAGTTCTGTCAGCCAAGCATGAAAATTTGCAGAATGTAGAAAATTCAGACGAAATGTGGGTATGAGTTGTTGCAGGGCCTGATAAGTTAATGGCGATCTATCTATAACAAGGTCTACTATTTTAAATTTAGCTAGTTTAGACCAGAAACCATAGTCCGCATAGAGATGTTTTTGTAAAATCTCTGGCACCAATGAGGCAGGCATAATAGGGGAGAGTTTTGGTGACAGTAATTGACCATATTGTAACCATGTTTCACAGGGACCTCTCAATAAAAGGATAGACTCCTCATTGCCCTAACATCTGGAGCCCAAAGAAGATGTTTATGTGTCGGTCCAAAATGGGCCAGTTCAAGTGCAGTCAAAATCTGGTCTACCACGGGATATGTCATTGTCATCCATCTAGACAGTGGGGTAGCTTTATAGTATAATGTTAGATCTGGGAGAGCCAGACCACCAGAAGTTTTGGTCCTCGTGAGTAAATGGTAGGGCAGTCTCGGCAGTTTATTAGACCAAAGATATTTGTTCACAACTGACTTCAGGACCTTGGGGACTATGTAAGTTTGGAAAAGATTTTGTCTGCCTATTCAAGAAATAAATGGCAAGTCGTATGAGGTAAGTAGGGTTTTAATTTCTTTTAGTAAAGGGGTGAAATTCCTAGAATAAAGGTCGCTAATATTTGAAGTTATCTTAACGCCAAGATATTTGATGAAATCGTGTTTCCAATTATAATGGGAGTTGGCTTTGATTTGTTCTGCCTGGGCTCTCGGTACGGAAACTTTAAGGATTTCAGATTTATCCACATTTATTTTAAAGTTTGAGATTTCTCTGTATCTAGTCATAGATCTGTGAGTTCATCCAATCCTACTTCTGGATTCAAAATTAGAAAGAGTATATCGTTGGCGAAGGCCATTGAGTATATCTCTCGTTTATCAATTATAAATCCTGATATTTTGGGATGTTGTCGAGTGGCACACAGCAGGGGTTCCAAAGAAAGTATGAATAGTGTCAGAAACAATGGGCAGCCCTGTCTCGTACCATTTGTTATGGAAAAATAATCTGAGAGGGTGCCGTTAATTTTAATGCTAGCGTGAGGCTGTGAGTAGATGTAATCCACATATTATGTCTCTGGGTGGGTCTCCCTGTTTGGGCTTGGGTCTTAGTGTGCGATGAATTCTTTCAACAACCACCTTAGAAGCTCTCTCAGGGCCCAGTAGGTCAGTAAATAGGGTTTCTGCCATCTTAAAGAGGTCCTCCTTCTGCTTCTGTTTTCTAGATCCTCAGCTAGAGTCAGGGACCTATCGATGAGCTCTTTATGAAACATCATCAGAATTGGAGCGTATCATTGTGTAAGCGTCTTCTAGGGCCTGTACTCTATGGCCTACAGCCTGCATTTCAGTTTTAATCTCTGCTAGCTCAGTGAGTACTGGTTTAAGTGCTCTTGCCAGTGCTTTAGCAAGCGTTTCTTTGAAAAAATGTTTTAGATATAAGTCCAGAATCGGAGTGCTCACCCTCCATGATGCTTTCAGGTTCAGAATGATCCCCCGTCTCCGTTTCCATCCCACGCCCAGGCGCCATCTTAGCTGAAGGATGAGGTGAAGGTACGTTCTTTTTTTTCAAGAAACGCTGTAAGTCCCCTTGTGATTTTTTTTGTTCTCGGGGTGCTAGGTTGTTCCCCCGCTTTCTCCCTCCTGGGTTTCACTATTTTGGCTCACACAGAAGCAGTGCTGTGGGTGTCTGAAGGCTTAATGTGACGGAGCTTTAGCAGTGTGCATCCATCACGGCGAGTGGTCAGGCTCCACCCCCGGCACTAACCGCTTTAACTATTACCAATCCACGGCTCTTTAATTCTTCTTTTTTAGACATTGGAGATACATTGATGTTGAACTGGTTAATGCGGTACTACCTGTGCCATGATTTACAGTGTGTAATACAGGAAACTGGGAGTTCATAGTCCTTGAAGTCAGGTCATCTTTATGAGTTTTATAAAAATGTTTCATCAGAAGCAAAATCTTCTATTTTTCAAATTGTCAGAGATACTGCAGTAGTACAGAGCAAGGTGAAAGATATCAAAACTGACTTTAATGTTGGTCTGTGAACAAACTTTCCCAGTTATACAAAGGAGCGATAGATGAAACTTCCTGCTTAATTTCTGATTAAAGCCCTCAGTGCTCCGCGCTGCGCATTCTCAATTTACCGTTTACTGTTCTGTAAAGATTTTGTCTGTTTTTGAGCTTTTCTATTCTATTGTGCCTTATTATAAATTAATAGATCTCATTGCTGCATTTGTTAATTTCCCCAAGGAACCATACAACTTTTTTGCATGAGATGGTGCTGATATGTCCCCTCACAAGGGCCTACAAACCATACAGGTAGACCATGTGACCTTAGGAAGTAGGGACAGTTCTGGTTGATCATATTGCCTTTGTTATTTGTGAATATTTTGCTCATCTTAATTTTGGACCTGAGAGTATTGGAAGTCCAGGGAAGTTGAGAGCAGTTATATTCACCTTTCTTCAATGCTCCAGGTCTTCTTTCCAAGAGCCTTAGAGATGTCAGCATCTTCAAGTTACGGCTTAGTCCTGTGATTGGACCTTTTTTTTATAGTAGGTTGCAGGGTCCTCTGTTGCCCCTGCAACCTCTATTTTTTATTATGTTTTTGTAGATTGTGAGCCCTATATAGGGCTCACAATGTACATTTTTCCCCATCAGTATGTCTTTGTAGAATGGGAGGTAATCCACACAAACACAGGGAGAACTTACAAACTCCTTGCAGATGTTGTGATTGGGTCTTTGAGGTTGGGGACACTGGTATCATGACCCTTATGCCCCCATGTGATCACTGAAATCCAATCACAGACCTCATTGGTGACCCAGGGCATATGACATCACATGGGAGAATTAAAAAACCTAGGGATGCCAGTGTAAGATGAACGGCTGTCACAGAGGCATCCAGAAAAGGTGAGAAAAGGTGAGTATAAGGTGTTTGTTATTTTTCTGCACCTTCCCTGGGTATGTGGGTGTTGAAACTCAAAAATCTTGTGTTCAGCTGAACCCCAAATTTTTGTGAAACTTTTAATGAACCCAGTTATGAATCTGTTCATCCACCTCTACTAGGAAGCAAGCAAGTTGTGGTCCAATTGGTCAACATGTCATGAAAAGATGACGAAGAAATTTTCTTCTATATACACTAATATTCTGTGTTGATTTTTTTTAAACCAACTCTTATAAATTGTCTTCTCTCTTAATGATCAATTTCTTCTAGAAGTTATTTTTGAAGTTTTCAAGACAGAGCCAATTACCTGATAGCTAGTAAATGGTAGCAAATTTCCCCCAAAATAGAACAGATTAGTACATAGTTGTAAAATAGTTATATCTAATATGGAATATCTTACTACTCTTCTAAACAATCAAGTATATACATTTACAGCCATTTAGCATTCATGGAATACTTATTGTACCAAAAGAGAGGATTGGTTGTAATATAATCAACCTTCACATGCTCCAGGATGCAGGCTAGCCATCCATACACTGATGCCTTATTCATCTTCCTCCCCTTCTGTATGGTTGCATGTGCGGTTGAGGTCTTCGTAGATATTTACTAAAAACCTAATAAACAGTAGAAAATAGCTGTTATGGTGATAGAGCCCTCTGACTTACTGAACTCTTGCGCATCCGCACAAGTTGCACCAATGATACGTCCATTCCTGCCTCAAGTATCCAGGTCCTAACTCTGTAATATAAAATAATGATATTACAGTAATTGGAGAGGGTGGAAAGGACATTACTAATGGAGGCAAGTTAAGATTCAGTGAAGGGGAAGATGAGAATGTCAAACTAAATTGCTGTCCAAGGTCCCTCTGTGAGGCCTGATTCACATCTGTATTTGGGCCATTCTGTTCCCCTATCCAGATAGGATATGCAGATAAAAGGTCTGCAGGCAGCACTTTTTATCCACACCACACCAGGCACCAGATGGACCCTATTTTAGTCTATGGGGTTCTTAGAGGTCCTTAGGTATCCACTTTTTTCTGCAAACGGAAACCCAAACCCAAACACAGATATGAACCGGGCCTTACACTGCACTTCTAGCAAACCCTAAGCTATCAGAAGTATTAGATCTAACAGGCTTTACTTCTCTCTATGTAAACAACAGTTTAACTCACAATCTCAAAATGGTAAAAAAAATTTAACTCACTAAAAAATCATGTTGTGTATGTACAATAACCGTACATTATTATGCAACTGGAGGCAAGTACAGAATTGATCCATAGATTTCTATAGGTGCTGGATTAGGCATCGTTAATATGGCCAAGTAGAGATCTAACCTGAACTTCTACAATTGGTTAAATTAATGCGGCGTTATATCTTATCAAAGAAGACAACAAAAACCAATGAAGAGTTATTGGAAAACCATATTTGAAAGACTATTTATTGCTTTTTCTTCTCTTCTGTGATAAGATACCACACTGTAGCAGTTTAACCAATTGCAGAAGTTCTGGTTAACTCTGCTACATCTGTATAGGATCACTTACTACTGGCCATGTCAGAATATTTGATAAACTAATAAGAAAACAAGAGATAATATAAAATTGGTGACGATGGCAAAATTGTAATTCTTCTCAAAGTTCCTGCTCCTTTTCAGCAGACTTGTGCAGTGCGTGGAATTCTTTTATTTTATTCTACAATACAACTAACTAGATTTTTGTCTTTTTTCTTTTGCTCAGCAGAAATCATTCCACTGTTCAATACTTCATTTTAATTGCCAGCCAGTGGTTTGGCATTGATAATTGCAGCGACAACTCTTTCCATCAAATCTTCCTTCATCATTTTTGATAGGACGCCTGTCAATGGGTATGTGTAAATTGTATTAAATCGTTAAATTATAGCTATTTAGCCACAGAGAAAATAAATAGCTATCATTTACAGCTATTCATTATTTGAAAGGCTAAGCAATGGATTTTTGTATTAAACGAAATATATCATTTCACTGTACCCTAAATCAAAAGTTAAATGGAGAGGCCAAAGAACAGAGTTCAATAGCAAACTTAGATTCAGTAGCGTGAGTGATAAAGCGGCAGATGGAAGAAATAACTGGTGTATAGTCTTACAATCCAAATAGGATTACTTTAAAAATTCTTAATGAAAAAATTAAAAACACCAATTTTTTGGTTTTGGCTGGAAACACTGGTCTAGGGCCAAATTGGTTCAGATTTGAAAACAGTTGATCTCAACTATCTTTGGAGTGCTGAGATTGAAAATGATACTCACATTTTGGAATTGGCTCTAAGGGCCCCTTCACACAGCGTATACGCTCACTGCTTTGGAGCGTGTAAACGTTCCGTAGCAGCGGCGTCTAAAGCACTTCCCATTGTTTTTTATGGGAGCCGGCAGACGCGCGCTCCCCATAGAAATTAATGGAAAAAGCAGCCCATTCATTTCTATGGCGAGCGCGCGTATGCCGGCTCCCATAGAAATCAATGCGATCTGCTTTTAGACGCCGCTGCTACGGAACGTTTACACGCTCCAAAGCAGTGAGCGTATACGCCGTGTGAAGGGGCCCTAAGGTTCATGATACAGATGTGCTTTTGTTATTTCTCACAGCCTTTAGTACAATAATGGGAAACGTTTGTATCATCAGTATTGTATCATCTAGTAGAATTGCATCATCTCAGAATGACCAATAGAAAGATGCCAATAAAGGCCAGGTGATGTAATCCAAATTAAACTTAGGTACCAAACAGTGGAATCTGCTAGTAGATGATGTTCAGATTTCTGTTTTCTGGGATTCTGAGAACATATAGCCCAGCGGTTGAGAACCAATACACCTGAAGAAGGGTGAGTTTGGCGCCCGAAACGCGTAGTGCATGTGTCTGTAAATAAAGCCGTTTTTTAATACATCAAGGTGAAGCGCATTTCTTTCATATTATCGGATGGTTGATGCATCTGTGTTGGGTCCGTTTTTATTTGCCACATTTTTATAATATAGTAATAGAGTAATAGAGTAATAGGTGAAGGACCAGGGGAGGTGTAAAAAATAAAAAAACATTTATACTTCTGTTAATTTTTTGGGCCTCCACCCAACCTCCAACACTCTCTTCCTCCTCAGTTATGTCATGCCCCTGAGGTCACCACTACGGTCTGTGATTGGGTCTCAGCGGTGACATGAGCACGCCAAGCATCATGACCCATGACGCTCGCCATACCCATTAACTGCTGATGGCCCAATCACAGGCTTCAGTGGTGACTTTGCTTACATGACATCACCAGGACAGCGCCAAATGCCACAAGAAGACTCAAAAGAGATACGAGAAGGTGAGTATGAATTTGTTTTTTTTTTACATTTTTTGCCACTTCCCCTGGGCAGAAGAAAGCTGCAGAGATAAGTGAGGAGAGTCATCAGGTCTTCTTTATTAGATATGGAGAAATATCCGTAGCCATTTTGTTAATTGGGTAATACATGTAATAACTTTTATAATTATAATCGTTTTATTTGACATATTTTTTTTAATAAACGCCACCATAATCTAGCACAATATTTATATATATTTTACCCTGAGCTGTTTTACGCCGTTTAATAAGATGATGCAAAGTTATTTATCTCAAATGGTAAAAATAATTAGGAGAACATTTCATGATTCATTTGATTTTATGCCACAGAATGTGTGATGTTCCTGTTAGCAAATAATAAAAACTGATGCTGTCAGCTCCTATTAACCGACAAAAACTAACAGACGCCATACGCATAGCATGGCATTCATCTGGAGGTTATCAAAACAATGACATCGGCAAGGTAGTTTCATGAGATGCGCAAATTTATTGTGCATATAGGATGAATGCACTTCAATACAATGACGGCAACCATTTGTCATAGTGACAAGAGGAAACGTTTCAGATTTTAGGTAACACATATTTCATTATCGTCTACCATATATTTCATTATCTTCTGCTTATTATGTGGCATTTTTACATGTGGTCTGCAATCATGCAGTACTGCATATCATTATGTCCTGTATATGGCGCATTGGAAAGTTCCTCCAAAATTAATTTTAATCACATGGGCTGTGCATGATATTGAAGCCAATATATAGGTCCTGGAAAATACAGCCCCTTTAATGCAGCCATGAAGTGCCCAAATCATGTAGTCGTAGAGTGCCCAAAGATGTCTACAAAATAAGTAAATGCAACACAAATATTCAATTCTACCTGTTTACTAATAATCCATAATACATTTCACACTTGCGCCTGGGATTCTGTTGTTCAGGTCTGGTGGGGACCCGAAAAATGGAAACTTAATCCTCTTAAAAAGCCATGGACTGTAATGGGGTCTACTCGTTTTCCACCCGAAAAATGCAGAAAGATACAGAGAGAAAAGTCATGCCAACTCCGATCACGGGTTTTAACCCCTTGGATGATGCAGTCAAAAAGTGACCCTGGGCTGCTAGTAGCCCCCAGTCCCTGGTTGATCCTGTCCAGAAGTGAGGAGGTCAGCCTATACATCTACATAGGCTGACTTCCTCTATAACAAATGTGAAGTGAGGTGGCACTACTCATAACACATAAAGACTTGAATGGAGATGAAAAAATAGCATTGCTTATGGGTGGTGCTCAAAGCAGAATAACGTGTTCAACAATATAAAAAAGTAGAAAAAATACTTGGCACTCACCCAGTGCATAAAATCCAATCTTTATTTTTGAAGTCCAAGTAAAAATACATACACGGGAGGAGGCACACTCATGTCATGCCAAGCATTTTTTCTACTTTTTTATATGACTAACTCTATAGACTGCAATACATGTGTATTCCAGTCTATAGTGCTGAACGACTGATCAGTGCATTGATTGTTCAGGTCCCCTTGTCAGACATCTTTAAAAACCACTGAAAGGCACAGTGATCTACACCACTATATAGGCTATCAGCAACCAGGAAATAGCTGTTTTTTAACATGATTCGCTGCAAATTAATTTAAATCAAATTGTATCGAAAAAAATTTTCTCTGTATTTTTCAAACGGATTTACAGATGGAATCCCTGAATGGAATCCAGGTAGAGGTGTGAACCCAGCCTTAATGATAAATGTGCATTAGATTAATTGGTTGGATTGTGTTAATTCTTTAATTTTATAATTGAAACATAGAAGTTTGATGGCAGAAATACACCACACGGTCCATCTAGCCTGCTCTTATATTACTTGCATTTTTTTCTTAGGATAGACATGTGTTTATTAGAGATGAGCGAGTAGTATTCGATCGAGTAGGTGTTCGATTGAATACTACGGTATTTGAAATACTCGTACTCGATCGAATACTACTCGCTATTCACAGTAAAGATTTGATTCAGAACCAGCGTTGATTGACCTAATGCTATACAGTATATAGCATTTGGCCAATCAACGCTGGTTCTGCAGCAGGCTCGTCTTTGCTAGTTGGGAGAGATGGCAACTTACATTATGCGGGAGCTGACTTTTTCTCATAGGAATGCATTGACCAGCATTGATTGGCCTCTGCAAGGACATGGACCCTGTTATAGTCTATGGGGTCCGTGCATTTTAACTGCACAGCACTCCTCCTCAACACTCCTCAACTGCACTTCACGCCTCCTAAACACTCTCTTCCTGCTACTCGTGGACTTGGTGACTCTCCTTTAGTCGAATAGTGGTTTCCGCTGAAACAAGCATTTTTTTCCCATAGACTATAATGGGATTCGATATTCGATCGAATATTGAGGCTCTACTCGAAACAAATATCGAATCTCGAATATTTCACTACTTGCTCATCTCTAGTGTTTATCGCAGGCATGTACAAATTCACTTACTGTAGATTTCCCAACTACATCTGCCACAAGCTTGTTAATTAGAATTGTTTATTGATCAATAACGCATATTTTGCCAAGATAATTACTTTCTTATATAATATTGTTGGCAAAAATTATTTTATCCAATATGATTTTCATTTATCTTAAACGTTGAAATTAAAGTTATGGATTCAGTACAATATTGCCAGAGGGTACCCAATGTATCTATAAAATATTACAGGCATAAAATGACTTGGGAATTCTGAATTTAAGACATATAAATACTGCAACTTTGAATATCTGTCATTGACTACCTAGCAGTAGAAAGAAGGAGCTTGTCATTATGGGCCCTGCCTCTTATATCTCTTTGTTCTAGGTCATCTACAGAAGGATCAACATTATCAAAAAATTGAAACACTGCTTGACAAACTCTTGGTGTATCAACTAAGGATATGAGATGGGTCTCATTTCTGGGTGGTCCTCTACACTTTTGTTTTTGTGTGGTCAAACATGTCAAGTCTCCCCTGACCAGAAGAACTGCATTGTTAGTAAATAAGAGGAAGGGGAAACCTATGGGATATGAAAATAGATTAGATAGATAGATAGATAGATAGATAGATAGATAGATAGATATATGATAGATAATAGATGATAGATATATGATAGATAATAGATGATAGATATATGATAGATAGATAGATAGATAGATAGATAGATAGGTATATGATAGATAATAGATGATAGATATATGATAGATAATAGATGATAGATATATGATAGATAATAGATGATAGATATAAGATAGATAGATAGATAGATAGATAGATAGATAGATAGATAGATAGATGATAGATAGATACTGAAGAGTAGTAGTCTGAAGTTCGGCTTGAAGTGTAGATCACAAGGGTAATACAGCGAGGAGTAGAAACAGACTGGGATGGACAGTTCTGAGGAGCAGAAGATGTAAAAAAATGTAGATTATAATACTGGAGGAATTACATGTTACATTAAATCTATTCAATGTTACTAGGCCAGTCCTACTGCTGAAATAATGTTATTTATTAGCTCCTAATAATACTGAGCATGTCTGTCCTCTACAATGTACAGATGTGCATGCCGTCACTTTATAATAGCGTTTTGCTTCACAGAGGTCGAATTTTAGGCAGCATGGTAGCTTTGTGGTCAGTATTGAAGCCTATAGCACTGTGATTGTAATGGCCTGAGGTATTGTGGCTACACCGCCCATTACCCTAAGGGATGACAGGGCTGCCTTCTCCGTCCTCCATTGCTTCTATAAGTTATGCTGAAAAAGCATACACTCTTGTAAATCACATTTATACTGGTACTTTACTGATGCTAGGTTCACACCTGCACTGCAGCCCGAAAAATGGAAAATCAATCCATTTAAAAAGCGGTTACACACGGAAACCCATTGACCCCGTGGTCTATTACGAGGTCCACCGGGTTCCCACCCAAAAAATGCAGAGGGAAAAGTTTTACTTGCAGGTCTTTTCTCTCCCTATTTTTCAAGTAGAATGGGGGATGGAATCCCCGAACTGGATGCAAGAGCCAATGTGAACCCAATATGAGATGGTCTGCAGATACGAACACAACAGCAGCCTGCCATCACCACATGAGTAGCGGTCTCACAGCAGCCAGCGCTGCACCTCTAATGAGGCAAGGTGAGGTGACAGCCTCAGGCGGCGCTCCGGAGGGGGCAGCAGTCGCGGCAATTTTTTAAAAAACTTTTTTGCCTAAACTAACGCAGGAGAGTGGCTACTCTTAAAACAACCTGAGCTGAGACACAAATGTCTTACTGCCAGGTGAAGAGGAGGCGGCAGTGGGAGCAGAAGCGAGGTCGGTAAGTAAAATAACTTTTTTTGTTGTTGTATAATAGGTTGCTACCTACTGGGTATCCCCAGCAGGTAGCGGCCTATTTACCAACCTCCCCGGGCCTGCCCACTGCCCACCTCGCTTCCACTTGTACTATAGACCGTGGAGGGCAGTAGTGAGGAGGCCCGGGCCTAGGCTGTGATCCCACTACCGCTATTATTATACTCTGGGGGTCTTTTCATAATAATCAGAGCCCCAGCGGAGGTGAGGGAACATAATAAACAGTGTTACTTACCTCTCCGGGATCCGATGTTAATTCTAGCATGGCCAGCCGCAATAGTAATGTATAGAATCTCCCATAGAATAGTGGGGAAAAAGAAGAAGCTTTAAAAAATATAATAAAAGAATCAAATAAATAAAAGTTGTAAATCCCTCCTTTCCCTAGAATACATATAAAAGTAGAAAATGACTGTGAAACACCTACACATGAGGTATGCCTGTGTCTGACAGTGCCCGGTCTACTGAATATAAGGTATCTGCAGTGCTCCTGTTCCATCAGGAAGGGGTTAATAGGACCGCTGCAGCTATATTCAGCCAGACTGAATTCCACATGGCGGAAAAAAAAAACAGTCCTCAAGCTCAGGGAAGGGGCAGATAGACAACCAAAAAAAACCCCTCCCCTTTTCCAGCACCCAGCATCTACTGCACCCAAAAAAGCTGTTGCATTTCCCCCCCTCGGCTTATACTCGAGCCAATAAGTTTTCCCAGTTTTTTGTTGTAAAATTAGGGGCCTTGGCTTATACTCGGGTCAGCTTATACTCGAGTATATACGGTAATTAGATGTAATTTATTACATATTTATTTTCAGTCACTAGCTGTTTAATAAATTAGAGGATCTTTTTTGCTTTTGATTGACTGTGACTGTCAGCCATTTATGAAGGTGTTGGAGTTGGGTTATAGAAAAATAGAGGCGTCGGAGTTGATGGTTTGCACTTCTCATATAGTTGCAGAGTTGTTGAGGTAGTGACCTCCGCCAGAATACGGGTCACTTCCAGTGGTCAGTCACCTGCTCCAAATCAATCATGCATGTGCGCGCTTGCTAAGAGAGACTCTGACACAAGGTGGTTCAGTTTCAATCTCAGGCCATGCTGGACGCTCTGGCTGCTCACACAGTACTGAGGTTTATTGAGGAAGTTACAGTTTTTATACAGGAATGCAAGAAAGATAAGATAACGGCAGGCTGTAAGCATATACGTCTTGTATCTGAATACACTGGCGATCAGTCATTGGCTCTCAAATTTCAACATCTCTTAGCTTTCGATTTCCCGAGAAATGATACTGTCTTTTTTGTAAACCACATGACGATCATGTGCGTCAGCATCTGGGTGCGGTACTGGATACAGGCGCCATCTTAATGTATAAAAGTTGCACAAAGAAAAATATAATTTCTTAAGCAGTATAAAGCATGTATAAAAATAAGAATGGACATGGTCTACCTTCACATTCCCCCCTAAATTATATTTTTCTTTCCTTGAAATTTCTACACAGCTATCTGGAATGTAAGTACAACATTCTTCACCAATCATGGAGCAGACTCCACCTCTTTCTGCTGTGATCATATCTATAGCTAGTCGGTTTTGGAGAGAGGAGGAGGGTGTGGTAGAGTTTTCCATGCAGAAGTCAGAGCCAAATATGCCTAGTTTGACTCCAGATGTTTCATTGGCAGTAAAACAGGTATAGTTACCAGCATGTATATACACATGACCTTAATAGTCCCCCCTTGAAACAGCTCCAGACAAAGGGAATGCAGGGTGGGATGTCTGTCCCTATCTCTCACTACTGGACTGTAAGGAAATACTCTTCAGATCTTATAGGAAGCATATACATTGACTATTGTCAGACCTATAAACAATATGGATATAATAACTATAGAAACATAACAGGAATATAAGTTCAGATAGATCCAACAGTCTTCAAATTTTCTCTTCTCAAGGTCCATATCCTCTAACAGTTTATTGTCCCATTTGTTTTCAAGAACATCATCAAGTGGGCAAAGGTTTAAGGTTTTCCTTGTACTCTCACAGCTGTACTGGCGATCAACAGGAACCAGAAGTGACCATTGAATCTCATACATCTCCTTATCACCATCCAATCCTTGGGTTTTAGTTTATAGGTTCCTTCCACTGACTTAGAATCTGGAGGGGAAAGGGGAAAAACTCGAGAATATACATTAATCATATGTCTTTGATCATTCGTCACATAGTCAGTCAGCACAACATATTACATCTGGAACATTTATAAAAAATACAATCCAAAGACAGGGCTAAATATCAATTTTCCTCTTTTCAACTTAGTGTGAAACACACTGCATACTTATGGACAATAGATTCAGGTAACCAATAATGACACGCGTAGACACGTCTGCCCCAGAACTAGTGGACTTTGTACACGGACTGTTTGTGATGGTTTTTCCTCACCAGATATGCCCCAAGCCATCCTGAAGGGAGACAACTACACCCAAGCACGTACTCATACCGTCTCACTGTATATACTCAACCTGCAATCTCTGGAACAGGTACAAGGGCTTCAGGCCTGGCTCACTGGCCTAGCACATGCCATGCGGGCTCACATATATATCTGACTATAGTGATGCTAAATCCTGCAGCTGCCCATCCTCCGCTCACCAGGTCACACATGGCTACTTCTAAACAGTACACCTAGTAAGAAGCTGCTTATGCCATAAGTGGGAACAATGTTCTCAGTACATACTCTCTTACCACCGGACACCAGGACTTGTACATCCTCTTTCCAAGTCTCCTTTCCTCCTGGACCACCTTCGGTGCATCAGTGTCATAAAACCTGAAAAGAGAGCTAAAAGGTTTGGTCTTATCAGTAAAACATGTCCCCTAGGCTTTCACAGCTGTGCTAATGGCAGTGTCTGCCCACATGCTACCTCCACTTTCTTTCGTATCAGCCTTGGTGTGTGCCATGACTTCTGACTATACCAACCTATGAGCAGCCGCAGGGTTTCTATCACACAAAAGTTCTTGCCCTCCAGATCGGACCATAATTCTACTATATCAACCACCTACCCTCAGACATTGTACCATGTTCAAGCGATGGCTTCAAGTTCAGCTGAGACCCGTGGGGTCCCATAATAGGTCTCCTTACACTTGGTTTACCTCATATACGGTGACTGTGGCATATCTGATGCAGGATTCACCATCTTTCCCAAATATAAGACCATCTATAATAGAGCTCAATCAAAAAAGTTAGCAACAGATTCATATCAGCAAAATTTTCTTAAGTTATCTTAGGCTTCTTCACCCCCCCCCCCCTTTGAAGATATTGATAACATCACGGTTCGGTTGTGTCAATGCCCAAACAACCATATACTGAATGCTGCATGCACCTCTATGGGAATGGGGTAGGAAAGCTCTCCCTGACGCTACTGGCTGACTAGGCCCTGCCTGCGGGTGTTGGTCAGCTGTTCCCAAGCTAAACTTGGCCCCGACAACTTCTGGCTCTCTAAACACGAAGACCTAACAGACAGGTGGGGTGAGAGCTGAAAGAGGCTAGGGACTGGGATACTAAAGATGGTCACCCCTAATGAAAGAGTAGGTGCAGCTGCCAACGGTAACAAATAGGATGGGGCGTGCTGAAAAACAAACAACAATGGCTGTGCTGTCTTTCCCCCCTGGAAAAAAAAAAACAAAAAACAAAACCAAAACAAAAACCTTCTAATGCAGCAAGCAAGTGTGACTTGTCAGAGAAATGAACTTTAACATAACTTAATGTACGTGGACTGGACCTTTTTTTTTTTTCCCAAAAGTACTTCATGTTCTGTGAGAGAGTCTCTGCAAGGTCAAAGCTAGACAATACAAGAAGAGCCAGTATTATCTTATCATGCTGCAGCTCACATAGCTGCCTATCCCACTGGTAGTGACCTCCGCCAGAATACGGGTCACTTCCAGTGGTCAGTCACCTGCTCCAAATCAATCATGCATGTGCGCGCTTGCTAAGAGAGACTCTGACACAAGGTGGTTCAGTTTCAATCTCAGGCCATGCTGGACGCTCTGGCTGCTCACACAGTACTGAGGTTTATTGAGGAAGTTACAGTTTTTATACAGGAATGCAAGAAAGATAAGATAACGGCAGGCTGTAAGCATATACGTCTTGTATCTGAATACACTGGCGATCAGTCATTGGCTCTCAAATTTCAACATCTCTTAGCTTTCGATTTCCCGAGAAATGATACTGTCTTTTTTGTAAACCACATGACGATCATGTGCGTCAGCATCTGGGTGCGGTACTGGATACAGGCGCCATCTTAATGTATAAACGTTGCACAAAGAAAAATATAATTTCTTGAGCAGTATAAAGCATGTATAAAAATAAGAATGGACATCGTCTACCTTCACAGAGTTTGTTAGAAGATAAATGTGCTGTGTGAACAGGACATTACCGGGATGGTATAGGAAATGGTTAGAGGTCTCATTGTACTACTGTATGTACATGTTTTGCTATATATTACATATGTAATGTGTTGGTACACTCATTATTAGTGACTGTGCCCCCTAGCCACATAGAGGCACAATAGCAATATCTACACTAGACAGCAGAAGAGGGGGTTGCAGTGCTTTGGTACATTTCTGCTGGGTGGTATTTTGTGCTGCACTATGGTATTTATTTAAACCTGTGGGGAGTGTAGTATTATATAGTATTTGGGAGTACTGGTACATGTGTTCAGCTCTGCTGGGGTGGTGTTTTGTGCTGCAATGTGGTATATTTGTTGAGCTCTGCTAGGGTGTTGTTTTGAGCTGCAATGTAGCATTTGTTTAGTGCTGTTGGACAGTGATATTGTATTCTGCTGCACTATGGTAGTGGACTGGTAGGGTTTGTGTTTCAGGCTTGAATTTAATCCTAGCCCTGTCATGGAGGGGTCACCTCAGGATAAGTTGTGTTGTTTTTTTCCCTTTATTGACAAAATTACTAATGCATCATACCTTGAGTCATGGTGGACACTTCTATAGGGCATGGACATTACAGTATAGTAAGCACCTACCACATAATATAATCTGCTTAGTTCAGCTTGTGTCATCCTATGTATTTATGTGAAATAATAATAGGGGTCATCCTGGATTTAGGTTTTTATAAATATCTCATAAATGGAGGGAAGTCCAAAATCAACCCCTACAGGCATAGGAGCTGCTTCAGACACCCGTACTATACACAACAAAGGGCCAGAAGATGTGTATCACAATTTTTTATAGGAGTATGTCAAGCTCTTTTTTAGAGTAATATCTGCTATAACTATATTAATTCACATGATTGTGTAATACCGCCAGATATATAGTAAGAGGATTTTGTCACCATCACACACACAGACATAGAAACACACACAAAGTGCTGCGGAATATGTTGTCGCTATATTAATAAAATGGATTATTATATACAGACACAGACGCACACATACACACATGTATATATACACACACATATATACACACACATATATACACACACATGCACATTTAAATACACACACTTATACTGTACATATATATTCTGCAGGTGTCCCTCAAGACTCCATCCTAGGGCCCCTCCTGTTCTCCATCTATACCCTCGGCTTTGGCCAACTCAAATAATCTCATGGTCAATACCTGATGTGCTGATGATAACATTCAAATATATCTCTCTGGACCAAACATTACCTCTCTGTTGGCCAGAGTTCCAAAGTGCCTAGCGGCCATAGCTTCTTTTCTCTCCTCCCGCTTTCTCAAACTCAACATGGAGAAAACAGAGTTCATCACCCTTGCCACACCCCGTATGGCCCCTCTCCCTGACCCATCTATCAAAGTTAATGTAATCACACTTACCCCTGTCCTACGGATTCACTGCCTCGAGATAACCTTGGACTCTGACCTATCCTTGAAATTGCATATAGAAACCCTTAACACCTCCTCCCGTCTCCATCTCAAGAAACATCCATCGAATCCGCTCCTTCCTGACCCTTGAACCCACAAAGATACTAGCCCATGCCCTCATTATCTACTGCTTAGACTACTGTAACACCCTTCTCCATGGCCTCCTTGCAAATACTCTTGCCCCCTCCAGTCCATCTTAAACTGTGTTGCTTAGTTAATACACCTTTCCCACCATTCATCATTGCCCTCTCCCCTCTGCCAATCCCTTCACTGGTTACCCATTGTTTACATACGCTTACATACAAAGCCATCCACAACCTGTCCCCCACATATATCTCTGACCTAATCTCCCACCACTTGCCCACATGTAACCTCTGATCTTCCAAAGACCTCCTACTCCGCTCTGCTTTCATCCGCTCCTCACACAACCGTCTCCAAGATTTCTCCCGTACATCCCCCATACTCTGGAACTCCTTACCAAAACACATAAGACTGCCCCCCACAATCACAGGCTTCAAGAAGGCCTTGAAGACTCACCTACTCAGGAAGGCCTACAACCTCCAATAACACTACTATCATCACATCACCATCTGAACAGTCTCTCCCCTCACCTTCTGTCTCTATCCCTCTTCTCTCATAGATTGTAAGCCCTTGCGGGCAGGGCCCTCTACCCCACTGTGCCAGTCGGCCACTGTTAATATTCTATTTGTTTTGTATATTTGTGTACTGTATATAAACCCCCAAATGTAAAGCACCATGGAATTAATATAATAATGTACAGCACCATGGGATTAATATAATAATGTACAGCACCATGGAATTAATAGTGATATATATATATATATATATATATATATATATATATATATATATATATACAGTCCTATGAAAAAGTTTGGGCACCCCTATTAATCTTAATCATTTTTAGTTCTAAATATTTTGGTGTTTGCAACAGCCATTTCAGTTTGATATATCTAATAACTGATGGACACAGTAATATTTCAGGATTGAAATGAGGTTTATTGTACTAACAGAAAATGCGCAATATGCATTAAACCAAAATTTGACCGATGCAAAAATATGAGCACCTCAACAGAAAAGTGACATTAATATTTAGTACATCCTCCTTTTGCAAAGATAACAGCCTCTAGTCGCTTCCTGTAGCTTTTAATCAGTTCCTGGATCCTGGATGAAGGGATTTTGGACCATTTCTTTCTACAAAACAATTCAAGTTCAGTTAAGTTTGATGGTCGCCGAACATGGACAGCCCGCTCTCAAATGATCTGAAAACAAAGATTGTTCAACATAGTTGTTCAGGGGAAGGATACAAAACGTTGTCTCAGAGATTTAACCTGTCAGTTTCCACTGTGAGGAACATAGTAAGGAAATGGAAGACCACAGGGACAGTTCTTGTTAAGCCCAGAAGTGGCAGGCCAAGAAAAATATCAGAAAGGCAGAGAAGAAGAATGGTGAGAACAGTCAAGGACAATCCACAGACCACCTCCAAAGAGCTGCAGCATCATCTTGCTGCAGATGGTGTCACTGTGCATCGGTAACAATACAGCGCACTTTGCACAAATAGAAGCTGTATGGGAGAGTGATGAGAAAGAAGCCGTTTCTGCACGTACGCCACAAATAGAGTTGCCTGAGGTATGAAAAAGCACATTTGGACAAGGCAGCTTCATTTTGGAAACAAAAATTGAGTTGTTTGGTTATAAAAAAAAGGCGTTATGCATGGCGTCCAAAAAGAAACAGCATTCCAAGAAAAACACATGCTACCCACTGTAAAATTTGGTGGAGGTTCCATCATGCTTTGGGGCTGTGTGGCCAATGCCGGCATCGGGAATCTTGTTAAAGTTGAGGGTCGCATGGATTCCACTCAGTATCAGCATATTCTTGAGAATAATGTTCAAGAATCAGTGACGAAGTTGAAGTTACGCCGGAGATGGATATTTCAGCAAGACAATGATCCAAAACACCGCTCCAAATCCTCAGGCATTCATGCAGAGGAACAATTACAATGTTCTGGAATGGCCATCCCAGTCCCCAGACCTGAATATCATTGAACATCTGTGGGATGATTTGAAGCGGGCTGTCCATGCTCGGCGACCATCTAACTTAACTGAACTTGAATTGTTTGTCCAAAATACCTTTATCCAGGATCCAGGAACTGATTAAAAGCTACAGGAAGCGACTAGAGGCTGTTATCTTTGCAAAAGGAGGATCTACTAAATATTAATGTCACTTTTCTGTTGAGGTGCCCATACTTTTGCACCGGTCAAATTTTGGTTTAATGCATATTGCACATTTTCTGTTAGTACAATAAACCTCATTTCAATCCTGAAATATTACTGTGTCCATCAGTTATTAGATATATCAAACTGAAATGGCTGTTGCAAACACCAAAATATTTAGAACTAAAAATGATTAAGATTAATAGGGGTGCCCAAACTTTTTCATAGGACTGTATATATATATATATATATATGTATATATACACACATAAATCACATGCATACACACATGCGCACACACACACACATAAATCACATACATACACACACACGCACGCGCGCACACACACACATAAATTACATACACACACACACAGAATTAAGGGCCAAATGACACAATCATCCATCACATGAGATCTTCAGGCATCCATTAATTAGGATTATATATCATACAATGCTTTCTATAGAATAGTTTGCACTTTCCCTATGGTGGTTAGTGATGTATAATACATTCTGGTTAAAGTCCAATGCAATTAATTATTCCGATTATCTTTGGAAAATTACTTAATAACTCACAATCATTTATTGACTCCTCGTTTCCTTCTCATTTCATGATTATTCAGCATATCCTTTATGTATTAAGCCATTATAGAGGCCACATCTTCCCTTATTATGTTTCCAGTATCAAAAATAACCAAATGACATCACTTTTTACAGTTTAATGTAAATCATTTATCAAAATTCCAACTTCATTTTTATTTAATAAGTGAACTATTCTCAAAGTAAACAAAAGGTAACTAAAAAAAAAGGAGCAAAAAAACGCTTCATAAAATGACCTTTCCATTAAATGAAATTTATAAAAGTGAATTAATAAATAATGTGTGTAATATTTGATCACCTTGTATTAAGCAGGTTGGGGGGGGGGGGCGATTTATATGGATTATACAGAAAAAGAATTGTGTCAGGGGAGTTTCTGATACAGAGTTCCAAATACATGGCTACCTGTAACTGCCACTAGAGGGAGCTCAGGAGCTTATTGAATACTGCAATACAGCACAACAATAAAACAATATTCACTAAGCTACTTGACCTCCTCTAGTGGCAGCTGCAGGTAGGTAGCCAGAAGTATATATTCTAGATATTCATTTTAAAGCAAACTTCTGGTACCTCAGAGGTCAGCTATCATATGTAACACATGAAAAAAAAGAAATATTCTGCACTTGCCTAGGAAGTATATATCCAGAGATATAACTGTTTAAAAATATACTCAGGTTTAGTTTATGTTTCATCCTATATATCTTAAGCAGCTACATATCCTAAATATCATAATCCCGACTGTGTTTTCAACTAGTTATATCTCTGGAAATGATATGGATAACACTTAGAATCTCGTTTTCATATGTCACCAAAAGCAACTTTGTACGTTATATTGCCTGTGTTTGCAGTGATCCTCCCCCCTCATTTTCTCTACATATTACACAGCCCTGTACTCCATACACAGTAACATTCAGTGAGAGGCAGGAACAGCTCTCAATACAGAAACAAGGGGAAGAGTGAAAAAAGGCAGAAAGTAGACAAAAGTTTTTTAATAAAGTATATTACAAAATTTATAAATACGCAGCCATAATACATTTTTACATTGATTTACAGTTGTTTAGAGATTTTTCCTAGGCAGAAAAAACCCGCTGATCACAGGCTGCAATATCCATAGAGGATCTCCACTGAGGATACTGAAGCCACACGATGATCCGGATTGGTAAGTGAGGGGCTTTTCATCTTAACTGTCATAAAACTATTCTGTGTAAACAGCCACCATGTTGTTAGCCCCAATACAACCTTTTCTGCTCATTATGGGGGCGAGAATTCCTTTTGAAGAAGCCAGAAAATTAATTGATTGACTTTTTAATTAACTCCATATTGTTCAGCACATCACGGGTCCCATAGTGAATGAGAATAAAGAAACATCAGGCCCAATGCAAGTCAATCCAAACAAAGGTGGAATATGAAACCGAATAATAATTGTAATAATAATTCTATGTACATCATGTCAGTTGTTGACAGGCTGTCGTGTAGGCACTTACACACAGCAGCCTATAAGTCATCACCGTGTCAATTATTGTGATTGTTTTATATACAGTATGGGTGGTGAATAAGATCAGGAATAATGTATTTGCATAAAGAATTTGTCACTCTGTATATTTCGTCTATGTATTAGAGAACCATTAGGGCTAGTTCACAAATGTAAAATGGTAAAATGGTCAGGATTTTGATGCGGAGTCCGCGTCAAAATCCTGCTCAAAAAACCGCCTCCTATTGAAATCAATGGGAGCCGGTCATTTCCTTTTTCCTCAAGCGGTTTGTTCCCACTTGCGGAAAAAAGAAGTAAGCTGCCCTTTCTTCAGGCGGATTCTGCGGCTGATTCAACCACGGACGTCCACCTTGCAACACCACCCTCCAGACTAGGCCCATTCATTTGGGCCTAATCCCGAGCAGAAAGCCGCGATTGTCGGAAGCCACAAGAGTTGCAGCTATCCGCGGCAGGCGCATTTTGGTCCGGATTCTGACGCGGACCAAAATCTGGACCGTTTTACTATGTGTGAACTAGCCCTTCCTGACCAATCGAATTCCATGCCGTTCCAACAATGCTGGTTTGGTGCTCTCACACATGACTGTAGCTGGTCACTAGCTTGGCCATGGTGGTCAGTGATTTGGCTGCAGGAATCATATATAACAAGTCACGTGCTATGCATGCCATAGCAAATTTAGCTCCACCCACTTCTCCCTCCCCACAGTACACCCATGCACCCCACATTTCTACCCCCAACAGTACACCTTACACCACACATCTCCCCCCACAGTTCAACCATACACCCCACATCTATTGCCCCACCACGCTACACACTGTACCTCACATCTCTCCATCTCCTCCACTGCATGGGATACAACTTTTTCTTCACGTGGAAAGAGCTTCTTACAAGCAAAGATACGTCTACCCAGTCATGTGAATAGAGAATACCATGTGAATGTGACATCAGAAGGTCCTTACTGAGTATAGTATTTAGCCTTTAACCTGGGATAAGAGCTGGTGGATTGGGGCAAAGTTTGTTTAAAAGCAAAACACTTAAAGAGGACCTTTCATCAGATCGGGCACATGCAGTTTTATATACTGCTGGAAAGCTGACAGTGCGCTGAATTCAGCGCACTGTCGGCTTTCCCGATCTGTGCCCGTTGTAAAGCACTATTGGTCCCGGTACCGTAGCACTTTAGTGTCAGAAGGGCGCTTCTGACACTTAGCCAGGGATGCCCTTCTGCCTCGCGGCACCTATCGCGCTGTTCTGTGTGAGTGGGGAGGAACGCCCCCTCCCTCTGCTCACACAGCTCATCCATAGACGAGTATTATCAGGAGGGGAGGAGGCGTTCCTCCCCAGTCTTAGAGCACAGCGCGATAGGCGCTGCTGGGCAGAAGGGCGTCCCTGGCTAAGTGTCAGAAACGCCTTTCTGACACTAAAGCGCTACGGTACCGGGACCGATAGCGCTTTACACCGGGCACAGATCGGGAAAGCCGACAGTGCGCTGAATTCAGCGCACTGTCAGCTTTCCAGCAGTATATAGAACTGCATGTGCCCGATCTGATGAAAGGTCCTCTTTAAGGGTGATAGAAGGACAAGCCATAAGCCATTCTGGACGGCGGGACAGCATTGTGCAATCGGGACTATCACGCTGGATCCGGGACAGTTAGGAGCTATGCTGTATGTTATTGTCCCTGGACTATCTATTGCTGATTCTAGAAAACCTCTTTAAGTCTAAGGCCCCACATAGAGTTCGCAGCAAAAAAGCCCTGCACTGTGGGAAAAACCATGACGGCAACGCATCACAGAAGGCCCTCTGTGGACTTTCTGTTTCAATTACACCTATAGGGAAACTGCCATCCTTTCAGTAGATAAAACTGACATGTTGTGAATTCTAAAACCACAATGGTGCGCATATTTTTCTGCATTTATGCCATGTGGGGTCGCGGCCTAAGGCTTCCTTCATTTGTAGGTGGCCAGACAGTATGTAGATTGTGCTCTTCTGGTAGATAGTAGGCTAGGTTTACATGGAGGAATCTGCCATGGATTTGGGAGCAGATTTCATCCCTGAATCCGTGGCAGATCCCATTTTGGATGAAAGCAATAGGGGACAGAGATCACAGCAGGATGCGGAAAAAATCAGCCTCCTTCTTGATCTTGCCATGGATTCTGTAACTGATTGGCCGTGGATTCCGCAACTCGGGAGTCCCTGCCAATTAGGCCCATTCATCTAGGCCTAAACAACAGAGGAAAGCTGCAACAAAATCCTGCGGCAATCCCTTGGCCGAATAAGGTGACAAAAAATGGAGAGGAATTTCTCTTCATTTTCCACCGTGTGAACCTAGCCTTAGAGTTATAACTAATAGATCTTGATGTCAGGCTTCAATCAAAGGCTTTCTAAGTACGGGTATAGTTGATATTGATAGTCAAATAAAGCATATTAGTTGCAAGATTACTCATCTGAAACCCCCCAAAAAATGGAACCCAAGTTGAAAAGGTTTGTTGTCTGGTTCTAATGCATCAGTATGTTGATGGAATAGAAATGCCACAGATAGATACAACTAGAGTACTGTAGTCAGCACAAAAACATGGCTGGCATCCTTATGGTATGTTCACACACCAGAATTTTTTCCGCTTCAGCTTTCTGCCTGCAGATTACACCGGGAAAATCCGAGGCAGTAGACTCCTCTACAAAGTACTTTGTGTCAACCTAGCCTAATATAGACCTGAATTTAGAAATGCCATTGCTGTATTATTATTACTATGCTAATGTCACTCAATGGGCTGCTACTATATATATTCTAAGTGCACTATAATTACTATATACTGACCTCCTCAGTTATCTATGAGCCCTGCAGTCAGCACAGATTGTTATAATGATGAATGCCATCTTTGCAATGGTCGTTTAAAGAGTGTTTGCAATCCATTATGTAGGGTTTTCAATCCTATATAATGTATACCTCTTATGTTCTCACCTCCTGAGGACCTCGGTGGAATTCTATAAAAATACATCATTGGAAAAACAAGCAGAGAAATGAAAAGAAAAAGGAAACATATGTCCATAGTATTACAATAGGTATATGAATGTTTCTAAAACAACAGCTGTAGTCCGTCCATTATGTCTGGCTAGAATACCCTTTAAAGAGAACCTTTCACGTCCTCATCAATGTGCGGTATTATATACCACTAGAAATCCGACTAGTGCACTAGACCGAGGCACATACGGGAAAAGTACGTTGACTTCAGCGCACTGTTGGCTTTCTAGCAGTATATACACTGTCTACCAATAATTATTTGGACACCCATGCAAATGAAGATACAGTATCTGCGGTCCTGATGTACGTCATGCCTTAAGTTGTTAAATAAGAAACAGCATTGCCATTAGTCGCATGCAAGATGCCACGAAGTGCAGAGTTGTCTGATTTCAAGAAAGGGGTAATTGTCGGGTACCACAGAAATGGTCAATCCTTAAGGGACATAGCAAGTGGACTGAATTACTCAAAATCAACAGTGGCCTATGTGATCACGAAGTGGAAGGTGAACGGTGATTGTTGGAATGTGCCCCGAGTCGGCAGACCCCCGAAACTGGGAGATACTAGAGACCGATGAGTACTGGGTAGAGAAATTCAGAAGAACCGCACCCAACCAATGGATCACATACATCAGAAGTATCAAAAGGTATCCGGGAGTATTGTGTCGATCAATACCATCCAAAAGCATCTGCTGGGATCTACCAACTATTGAATATGAATAAATGTTGTTTTTCTATTCTACCACAGGTGTCCAAATACTCATTGGTAGACAGTGTAATACCGCACTTCGATGAGGACATGAAAGGTCTTCTTCAGAAAGAGGAATATTAGAGGATCGTTTTCTATCCTGGATTGTGTTGAGGAATATCAAGAGACTGCTTTTCCAAGAATTAACCTTGGTTAGGGCGATTTTCTTTCCTGTCTTAGAGAAAACTAATGTAGAAAAACACACGTGTCATGTCTTATGCAGAAATATAAAGTTATGTGACAACAGCTATGAAGTTCTATGCCGCCTGAAAACTGAAGGTAAGGAATGGATTTTTAAGCAATTCATATTATATAATGATATATTTCATATTTAGCAGAAAAGGGTTATCAAAGTTTCTATATGTTCCTTACTCTCAGACTGGAAATCCAGAAAAGTGTCAGTAACGATATTTTTGGATTATTTTTATCCAGGAAGGAAGGAACGAAAGCTTCAAAGATGTGAACTTCAGATTTCAAAGTGACTTTGCAAGGTGACTTTGTGAGATATAGAAGACACACAGTCCTTATAGTATAAGTGTCATTTCAGGGTTTTTTTGGTATTATGTAAGGGGATGTTTGTTGAACCTTTTTGTAAGATACTTTATTAACCTATTGTACTTCCTTTTGGTAGAGAACAGGCTCTAAAATTCTCCTTAACAATGAGTCTGTCCCATATACCTGTACTCACTGTGTATTGCCAATATGTACAGATGGAACATTTGCTAAGATGGGGCAGGGGGAACTTCAAATAGTCATATTTCCAGTTTTATCCCATCTAGAAGTATGGTTCTGGTTAGCATAAAACTCACATTATTGATTGTATATTTAACTAATGATATCTCAGGGTTTTTATTAAATAGAATAAAAATGTGCAGAGATTTCCCCTGGCAACATCTTAGCTAGCTTGCTGCCAGAGAGAGCTGGAAAACTTTCTATTAACTGGGTCTCGCCCCATGACGTTCTATTAGATCAGGGGCAGATGCTTGTACCTGTGATGTGATGTCACAGTAAGAGGGCGCCAGCTGAAAAGTTGAGCAGGAGAGACCAGAGGAAAATGGCCGATGAATGAAGAGGATGAAGAGTAGAGGAGCGCAAGAGAAGAAGGCGGAGTCGTAGAAGCAGTCAAAGGCCATTGCTGGAGAACTTTCGAACCGCAAAAAGGACGCCTTTCTTAAGACTACTCCTACGTTTATTTAGTTTATAAAGGGTTTCTAATGATAGGATCCCTTTAACCCTTTAAATGCCATCATCAATAATGATAGTGGCATCTAAGGGTTCTCTTCATGTTTACCACATGTTTTCATTGGCATCCCCATGATGCAATTGCAGAGCACCAATGCATTTTTATGGCAATGGAAAAGGCCCACTGAAGACCCCCACGTCACCATCATAAGTAAACCTATAAAACTCTTATACATTTTATAATATGTATCCCATACCATAGTGTTCTAGTTCTAGTATAGGACCAAGTACAAATATAAAAAAATAAAATAAACAGCTTAAGTATTAAAAAAATAATTATAAAAAACTGCATTGCTGCATTGATAGCCCTATTCCTAATATTTTTAGCATATAAATAACGATGATGATGATGATAATAATAATAATAATAATAATAATAATAATAATAATAATAATAATAATAATAATAATAAAATAGCCATATTTATTATTGATATGTCCATAACTACCCATACTATAAAAATAGAACATGATTTATCCTGCATGGTTAATGCTGTAAAAATAAAGATAAAATTGCTGTTTTTGGTCACACGGCCTTAACAAAAAAAATCATTAAAAAAGTCATATATAAAGGTATCAATTCCTCATACTCCAATAATGAAAAAATAAAAAAAAGCAATTCCTCTCACAATACGGCACTGAAATAAACACTACACTATATTAGATTTTCCTCTGTCCTGTTTGTATCATTGCAACTCTGGCGAAGGCTTTGGATCAGCTGAAACATCCTCTTTTTTCGCTACGTTATTCATTTTACCATCCTACATAGCAATGTTGGAGTTATAACATAAACCATACTCATCATTCTCCCGATAGTGGTGTGCTGTGGCAATTTTCTGACTGTTTTATTGGGCATATACCCCATCCACCTGCACCCCAGCTTTTACTAAGGCCTCAAATGTGACTTCAGCTGTATCTATTGTAGTTTTCTGGCATAGATGTGTCATAATATGGTGTATCTTTGGCGAAAGGCCACATTCCCCATTCTACGCCTCCCTCACTGCTTTCCGCGAATGTTGGCACATCAGCGACATCTTGACCCAACATATTTAATATAACTCATGTCAGTTTTCTGGCATGACTTAGCCAATAAATCTAGGAAAGCTCCTGATCGATGTACATTTCCATTCTGGCACATGGGTGTACACCTGATTTATTAAGAGGCTGTGACAGAGGCAGAGACAGAAGTTCTTCCCTAATTGTACACTTAAAGGGGTTATCCAGTTTCTAAAATTGATTGAGTATCATTAGGACCTCCAGCGGACTGACCCCTGGGACCACAGCAGAACACCAGCACTGAGACAGCATGGGAGAACCACACTGCACAAAATGTAGTGCTGAGTGTAGGTACTGGAGCACTGCCCGCACTCACAGATACAGTTTGTATGACCTCCCTCACCAGTGATCTGCAGAGCTGTCGGACTGTTGCAAATCAAATATTGTGTCAGGTACTTGTCTTAGTACCTTGTTCATGTGTCTCCCTGTCTGCTGAGCTATTCAGCTGGTTGAATAGTTGTCTGCTGGACCATTGTGTTGAACCTGCTCCTAAGACTCATTATCTGTTTCCACAGATTAGAACCCACCCTGAGTTAACCCTGATTGGACTGCCTATATATATATATATATATATATATATATATATATATATATATATGACTCTGACACTTCCTGCTTTGTGTTGGTATTGTGTTCCATTAACTGAATATGGGCTGTATACCCAGGAGACCTCCTTGCTGGAGATCTTCTACAGTTTCTTGGAACTTTACCTGCTTGCTGCAAGCTCACTGTGGCTTTACTACAGCTCCTGAAAGACTACATACTTCTACCTGGTCTTTACTCATCTACTCTTAGACTACTACCTCAGCCTCCCTGTGGGCTATCTGTGTGTTGTCTCCAGCCTCCTTTGCATTATTCGACTACTGGACTCCTGCTCATGTACCACTAGTATCGTGACATATTGATGGTATATCTTAAGGCTATGTCATTAATCTTAGAAACCAGATAACTCCTTTAACCTTGGGGGAGGGGAGGGGAGATCACCCCTTTATTAGAAAGGATTTATTCAGATTATTTCAGAATTCTAAGCTGAGAAATACTGTATTTGTTACCAGTAGTCACCAATAGTAATATGGTGTCTTTGGGAGACCACAAGGGTCCAAGGCTTCTGGGAAACCCATGACCATCTAGACCTCTCACCAATTTTACTTATAACTACCCAATGGTGGCAGCAGAATATTCCATATATCTGGAAATACTTTCACAGTGGCAAGTGGGTCCAATGTCATCTAAATCCACCCCTGGAGATCAGTATGATATTAGAAAAATAAATATTCTACATTGAATCTCTTTGAAAATGTATTTGTGCAAGCTAAAAAAAAATTATGTCTATCACATCATTCGCTGAATTGAATCATTTTGCTTCCACATATGGCTTACGTTAGCTTTCGAATTTCCGTTCTTCGGATCTGCTTGGGGAACCGAAAAACAGAAACCGAATGTGCTCAAAAAGCAGTTACCCATGGAACTCTATAGACCCCATAGAAATAATGGTTTCCGCTGGGTTCCCACCTGAAAAACGCGCAGAGAAAAGTCCTGCTTGGAGAACTTTTCTCTTTGCATTTTTCAAGCGGAATGTTAGATGGATTCCTTGAATGGAGACCAAGCGCTGGTGTGAACCTAGCCTTAGTCCCCCTTTTGAAGTTTCGTAGTGCTGCAACTTTCATCTATTCCTTAGGATGGGTAGGATGGGTCATCAGCTGAGCTGTACTTATTGTGTTAGGAGTATTTAGGTTCATTACTTTCTATTTTTCTTACCTGGGGAGTTTTTGGCTGCGCAGTGTCTGGGGTGGCATCCTGGCGCTGCGGGGTTGTCCTGTCGTGGGTATTGGTGCACACCTTCTGACTTGCATGCGCGCACTGCTGGTAGGCAGCTTTATCTCCTGGTTGATTAGTCTGTCCTCCCATTTGCACCTGGGAGGAGTGGTCTCTACTCTGTATTTAAACCCATGCCTCCCATGGTTCTGTGCTGAGTGTCGCTTTTACAGAGCTAGGCCTTAGCAGGAGGAGTAGGTGGTTATCTTGGATAGAGGAAGTTCCGTGGTTGGTTTTTGGGAGGTTTGGGTGAACGAGTTGGTTTGTGTGTTTTTCCTTCTGTGTTCACCAATCCTCCCTCTGTGTATAATTGACTGTGTGAGTGAATTGCCTTATCCTTTGATTTCTACTCAGTTTCCCTGTGTTTGTTTCCTAGTGTAAGGTTCCTTCCCATATTGGTTTGGGGGAATCCTTTCCCACATTTTTCCTGTGTGCTGCTTGTGTTGTTAGTCAGCGCACACCCTTGTCAGTCCCTGTCAGTAGCAGCTTCACTTGTTCGTTAGGGGTGACCCCCTTAGTCTCCAGTCCCTAGAGATCTTATAGGGCATTCCTTCTCCCACTTCCCTCTAGGCCTACGGTATCAGTGAGAGAGGAGCTGTCGGGGTCAGGCTTAGCCTGAGTACAGCCGACCCACACCCGTGAGGCAGGGACCAGGATAGCTAGTGGGAGTAGTGCAGGGCGAGATTCCCTACTGCTATTCCTTAGCCCCGTTGCAGCTACCTGGACTGACATAACAGTACACTCAGCCGGTAAAAAAAAAAAAAAAAAAAGGTTCGTTTGCATTATGACGGACCTGAAACAGTTGTACCAGGCGGTGCAGCAGATTTCCACTGAGATGGAGGGGATCAAGCTACGAATGGATGCCATCCAAGCTTCTGACGTATCTCAAGTACAGCAGTTGGCTCAACACACAGCCTCTCAGGTGAAGGGCATACAGAGGCAGGTGAGTAGCGCCCCTGTGGGTCGGCCTCTGGAGCCAAAAGTCAGCTTACCTGAACCCTTCCGAGGTAAGAGGTCAGATTTTTTCCAATTTCAAAAGGACTGTCTTTTGTATTTCCGGCTACGGCCGTTTTCCTCCGGTTCTGAGGTACAGAGAGTTGGGATTATTATTACTTTATTGAGAGATGATCCCCTCATCTGGGCACATTCGTTACCAGCCGACTCAGCTTGCTTACTAACTGTAGAGGCGTTTTTCTCCACAATGGGGTTACTGTATGACGACCCAGACAGGGTACGCACGGCTGAGTATAACCTACGACGTGTGGTGCAAGGGGATCACGCTATAGAGAAATATTGCACAGAGTTTCGTAGGTGGGCAGCAGAAGTACACTGGAATGACCCCGCTCTACTTAGTCAGTTTGAGACAGGGCTCTCGGACCAGGTTAAAGACCATCTAGTTTCTCACCCTGTTCCGGGAGATCTAGATGAGGCCATGCAGCTGGCAATTAGAGTTGGACGGCGCCTCCGGGAGCGTGGAGACAAGAATCCTGGGGGGCTTAGCCCTCCTCAATTCTCTGTTTTTAGAGAGGACCCGGGGGACCAACCCATGCAGATTGGGGCCACTGTGCGAAGTGCTAGACCCAAGAGTGAAGGGTCCCGCACAGTACACTGTTTTGTGTGAGGAGGGATGGGACATGTAGCAAGGGTATGCCCCTCCAGAGAATGGTTCGCCAAGGAGAGTAATAACACCAGGTCTATTGAGGGTAAAGGGAGAAAACCTACTAAGGAGGGAGGTGTACATATTTCCTGTACTCAGACTGCCGGGTTGACCCTTGAAGGATGGGTAAATGGGCAGAAGTGCCGGATTTTGGTTGATTGTGGTTCGGCAGTCAACCTTATTGACTCAGAGTTTTGTGAGCAATTAAGGGTGAGTCCTTTGGTCTTGAAGTCTCAGATACCGGTGTGGGCTATTGATAAGACCCCTCTACAGCAAGCTGTCATCTCCAAACAGGTGGAGGGTCTGGAGTTTATTGTGGGTGGCCACAGGGAAGAGATTGACTTGTTCTTGTTGTCTAAGTTACCAGCACAAGTAGTGTTGGGGTGGCCCTGGCTGAAGCAGCATAACCCTATTATCAACTGGGAGACCGAGTCAGTAGTTTCTTGGGGGCAGGGGTGTAATGGTCGATGTCTGCCCATATCCGTTATGTCTTTGTCTATAGACAATTTGCCTCAAGAAATATGTGAGTTCAGGGAGGTCTTTGAGGAAAGGGCAGCCAAGACATTACCACCACATCGCACCTATGATTGCTCGATTAAATTTATACCAAATGCAGTGTTACCCAAGACAAGGTTGTACAATCTCACTATTCCGGAGAGGGAGGCGCTCAAAGAGTATATTGAGGGGAGTCTAGAGGTGGGGCATATTCGCCCATCTAAGTCCCCAGTAGCAGTGGGGTTTTTCTTTGTAAAGAAGAAAGATGGAGGGTTGCGCCCTTGTTTGGATTTTAGGGAGATTAACAAAATCACGGTGCGGAATCCCTATCCCATTACGTTGATCTCAGATCTATTCAGCCAGATTACGGGAGCCCGCTGGTTTAGTAAAATAGATTTACGTGGGGCGTATAACTTGCTGAGAATCAAGAAGGGGGATGAGTGGAAAACAGCGTTTAACACACCCCTAGGACACTTTGAGAATCTTGTGATGCCTTTCGGTCTAACCAATGCGCCTGCGTTTTTTCAGAATTTTATTAATGATGTACTAAGTGCCGTCATAGGGAGGGGGGTTGTGGTCTATCTGGACGATATACTCATTTACACCCCGGATTTGGAGACTCATTGGGAGAGAGTGAGAGAGGTTTTAGATCTCCTGAGGGTTAACCAATTAAGTGCTAAGCTGGAGAAATGTGTGTTCGCGGTCAATAAATTATGTTTCCTTGGCTATATCCTATCGGAAAAGGGATTCGAGATGGACCCTGAGAAGGTCAGGGCAGTCTTGGAGTGGCCGCGACCCGAGAACCTAAAGGCGGTCCAACGGTTCTTGGGGTTCTCCAACTATTATCGCCAGTTTATCAAGGGATTTTCTGAGGTTGTGAAACCTATCTCGGACTTGACTAAGAAGGGGGCTGACTGTGCTAAGTGGTCGCCAGAGGCGCTAGCTGCGTTTGAAGAACTGAAGAAGATATTTCTCGTCGGCTCCCATTTTGAGACAGCCGGATGAGAGGTTGGCCTTCCGAGTGGAGGTGGATGCCTCCTCGGTGGGGGTGGGAGCAGTACTTTCTCAGGAGTTCGAGGAGGGTACGCATCCCTGTGCCTTCTTTTCTAAGAAATTCTCTGCCTCTGAACGGAATTATGACATCAGAGATAGGGAACTACTGGCAATAAAACTAGCATTCGAACATTGGCGTCATTTCCTGGAGGGGGCCAGAAGGCCAGTCCAGGTATTTACTGACCACAAGAATTTGGTTTATCTTGGGTCGGCGAAGAGATTAACCGGTTAAGGACCGCTGGCCGTAAATTTACGGCCAGCAGTCCTGGTCTCTAAGACCAGCCGATAGTAAATTTACGGCCGGTCTTCAGAGACTCACTAGGCAGGGGGTGGGGCGGGGGGAGGGCAGGGGTTAGGTGTTACTGACACCTAACCACCCCCTCAACAACGTTCAGTCGGACTCAGTTCCGACTGAACGCTTTAACCCTTTCGATCCTGCCGTGAAACATCACGGCGCGATCGAAAGGGATCCGCCGCAGATTGAAGCTGATCGGCACCCCCCGCGGCGAGATCGGGGGGTGCCGATGTCAGTAGAAGGTAGTCTGGGGTCTGGCCAGTGACCCCAGACTACCGGAGCCCCCACATACCTGGTTGATCCTGCCGACCGATGGAGGAAGTGAGCGATGTGTCTCACTTCCTCTGCTGCTTGCAGGACACGAGCAGGCTCATGTCCTGCTCGTGTCTTGCAAGCTACTATACAGAATCAGTTGGTGCTTTCATCAAAGCATCAACTGATTCAAGTGTCCTAAAGGGACACATGAAAAAGTTAAAAAAAAAAAAAAGTTAAAAAAAAATAAAGTGTATGAAAAAAGTAATAAAGTTATAAAGCCCAAAAATCCCTTTTTCTCTATACAAAATGAATTATATAAAAAAAGGTACTAAAAATTAATAAAAACAATGCATATTTGGTATCACCGCGTCCGTAACAACCTGTACAATAAAACTGAAATAATATTTAATGTATACGGTGTACATCTGAAAAAAAAAAACGGAAAAAACCCGCCGGAAGTAATGATTTTTCACCATATCACCTTACAAAATATGCTATAAAAAGTGATCAAAAAATCATATGCACCCCACAACAGTACCAATAAAAAGCGCAGGTTGTCCCGCAAAAAATAAGCCCTCAACCAACACTGTCAACCGAAAAATAAAAATGTTACGCCTCTCAGAAGATGGCGATGCAAAAATCACTGATTTATGTCCCCAAATGTGTTTTTGTTATGCAGAATTAGTATCGCATAAAAAAATACTATAAATGAGGTATCGCCGTAACCGTACCGACCCGCAGAATAAAGGCTACATGTTACTTATACTGTACGCTGCATGGCGCAAAATTTAAAGGGTACAACTCAATGCCAGGATTGATTTTTTTTTTTTTTTTTTTAAATCCAGCAAGAAAGAGTTAATAAAATGTATTCAGTATGTTGTAGGCACCCAAAAATGGTGTCATTACGAAATGCATCTCATCTCGCAAACAACAAGCCCTTATATGGCCACGTCACCAAAAGAATAAAGAAAATATAGCATCTACCAATGTGAAGACAAAAAACCCCAAAATCGCCAAATTATTAGAATACAACTGGCGGCGTCAGGAAGGGAATATATAAGCTGTGTGAGCGAATATCAGGGGACACCCCAGATTTACAGCTTATGAGGGAACAGACACCAGAAGTGACCCCCAAAGTGACCCCCAGAGTGACTCCCCCAATCATAGGAGCTACTGGGACATAGTAGGGAATTTGGTGTCTGCAATGTTTTCCGCACCGCTTATATATTCCCTCTTCGCCATCCGCCGTGCAGTCACGTCCGGATACTAATACTCACTACACCCCCTGAGAAATTCTTTGAGGGGTGAAGTTTTCAAAATGGGGTCACTCCTTTGGGGAATCCACTTTTCTGGCACCTTACAGGCTCTACAAACATGACATGGCGTCCAGATACCAAACATCTGAATCTGTACTCCAAAAGCCTCATCGCGCTCCTTCCCTTCTGCGCCCTGCTGTGCGCCCAAACTGCAGTTTATGCCACATGTATGCCACATGTATGACACTGGTGTACCCCGGATAACGGACGTAATGTCATATGTGGGAATAAACTGATATTAGGGCACAGCCAGACACAGAAGGGTTATTGGGTTTTTGGAGCGCAGACGGTTTGGTTTTTGGATGCCATGACACTTTTGCAGAGCTGAAACGCCAGTAAAGTGGAATCCCCTGATATGAGACCCTATTTTGGAAACTACACCCCTGAAGGATTTATCCAGGGGTACAGACAGCATTTTTAACCCCCAAGTTTTGCTATAACTTATTATCCATAAATGAATACGAAGCTGATTGTGAGAGGTGAAAATGACCATTTTTCCAGGAACCCGTCATTTCAGTGCGTAATATGTTGTGTCCGACTTGTATCAGAGATGAATGCTCTGAAAGCTGTTGTGCCCGGGATACCACCCACTTACCAGTTTTTGGAGTGTCTCTGCTGACATAAGTTGGGCACAACATATCGGGTACTGAAATGGCGAATCTCTGGAAATTTTTCATTTTTAACTTCTCATTATCAGTTGCGATTTCATTTCTGGAAACTAAATAAATGCAACACTCAAGGGTTAAAAATTCTCGCTACTCCATTTGATAAATCCCATCAGTGGGCTAGTGTCCAAAATAGGGTGACATGTCTGCGGATTCCACTTTATTGACAATTCAGGGGCTTTGCAAAAGTGACGTCCAAAAACCAAACTGTGCTCCAGAAACCAAAATAGCGCTCCTTCCCTTCTGCGCCCTGCTGTGTGCCCAAACTACAGTTTATGACACATGTATGACACTGGTGTACCCGGGATAACGGACGTAATGCCATAAGTGGTTATAAACTGATATTAGGGCACAGACGGACACAGAAGGGTTATTGGGTTTTTGGAGCACAGATGGTTTGGTTTTTGGATGCCATGACACTTTTGCAGAGACGCTAAACTTGCCCCTACAAAATGGGGTTTACAGTTACCTCCAGGTCTCTCCAAAAGGAACATGGCCCCCAGAAAGTCCCTCTAAATCTGTACCCCAAAAGCTAAAAAGCGCAGTGCTCCTTCCCTTCTGAGCCCTGCTGTGTACCCAAGCAGCAGTTTACACCCACATATATATTTTTTTGCCCCTCAGGATGGCCCCTTAATAGTTTTAGGAGTGCAGGTCTCTGACAACACAAAGTGGGTGCAACGTATTGGGCACCGAAATGGCATATTTCTTTCAAAATTTCAATTTTCATTTTGGACATTCATTTTTTGGAAGCATTTTAGGCACAAAATGATAATACCCCTTGATTCATTCCATGACAGGTGTAGTTTATAAAATGGGGTCACTTTTGAGGGGTTTCCATTGTATTGGTACTTTAGGGGCTCAGCAAATGTGACATGGCCCCTCAAAACTATTCCAGCCACATCTGCCCTCCAAAATCCAAATACCTCTCTTTCCATTCTGAGCCTCACCATGTACCCATACAGCAGATTATGGCCACATATGGGATATTGCCGTGTTCAGGAGAAAATTTGTAACAAACTGTGGGGGGCTTTTAATTCTTTAACTACTTGCTAAATTAAAAATATGGCGCTAAATGGACGATACATTGTGAAAAAAAAGTAATTTTTCATTTTTACGTCCCAATGTTAATAAAATCTGTGAAACAGCTGTGAGGCCAAAATGCTCACCAAACCCCTAGATAAATTCTATGAGGGGTGTAGTTTCCAAAATGGGGTCACTTTTAGGGGGTTTCCACTATATTGATATTTTAGGGGCTCTGCAAATGCGACATGGGACTTGAAAAATATTCCAGCAAAATCTGTCCTTCAAAAGCCAAATAGCGCTCTTTCCATTCTGAGCCCCGCCATGTTCCCATACAGCAGATTATTACCACATATGGGGCATTTCCGTGTTCAGGAGAAATTGTTTAACAAACTTTATGGAGCTTTTTCCCCTTTATCCTCTTGTGAAAATGAAAAATTTGGGGCTAAATTGACAGTTTATTGGAAAAAAAGTAATTTTTCATTTTCATGCCCCAATGTTAATAAAATCTGTGAAACAGCTGTAGGGTCAAAATGCTCACTATACCCTTTCATATGTTCTGTGGGGGGTGTAGTTTCCAAAATGGGGTCACTTTTAGGGGGTTTCCACTGTATTGGTACTCTAGGGGCTCTGCTAATGCGACATGGCACCTAAAATTATTCCAGCAAAATCTGCCATCCAAAAGCCAAATAGCGCTCCTTCCATTCTGAGCCCCGCCATGTTCCCATACAGCAGAATATGGCCACACATGGGGTATTGCCGTGTTCAGGAGAAATTGTTTTGGTACTCTAGGGGCTCTGCAAATGTGACATGGTGCCTGAAAATTATTCCAGCAAAATCTGCTGTTCACACACCCAGTGTCGCTCCTTCCCTTCCATGCACTGCTGTGTACCCAAAAATCAGTTTACACCCACATGTGGGGTATTTCTGTGTACGGGAGAAATTGCATAACAAAATGTGAGATGCATTTTCTCCTTTAACCCTTTGTGAATGTGTTAATTTTAGGTCTAAATGAATGTATTAATGAAAAAAAATGAAATGTCTAAATTTCACTTCCATATTATGTTTATTCTTATGAAAAACTTAAAGGGTTAACAAACATCCCAAATGCTGTTTTGAATAATTTGAGGGGTGTAGTTTTGAAAATGGGGTAATTTATGGGGGTTTCTATTATACAGGCCTTTATAATTCCTTACAGAACTGAAGCGGTCCCTAAAAAATTGGTTTGGAGAATTTTCTTGCAAATCTAGAAAATCGCTGTTACACTTGTAAGCCTTGTAACGTCCAAAATAAATTAAAAGACAATCAAAAGATGATGCCGATATAAAGCAGAGATATGGGAGATAATATTTATTCATGTATTTGGGTGGTATGACTATCTGCCTGAAAAGCAGAGAATTTCACATTTTGAAAATTGCAATTTTTTCCAAATTTCCATCAAATTTCCTAGTTTTTTTTATAAATAAATACAAAAATATTGATTAATATTTACCACTAACATGAAGTATAATGTGTTACGAAAAAAACAATCTCAAAATCATTTGTGTAAGTTAAACCGTCTCAAAGTTATTGCCATTTAAAGTGACACATGTCAGTTTTGAAAAAAAAGGCCTGGTCTTTAACATACTTTTGGGCCTGGTCCTTAACCGGTTAAATGCACGGCAGGCCAGATGGGCTCTATTTTTTGCGCGGTTCCATTTTACCGTGACTTATGTGCCGGGTTCAAAGAATGTTAAGGCTGATGCTTTATCCCGGTATATGTCGACTGAGGAGGAACGAGAGGCGCCTGCCACTATTCTTGGGGATGGAGTGGTGGTAGCAGTATTGGGCGCGAAATTGGAGAAGGCTTTGATCGAAGCGCAACATGCTGCACCTTCCAAGATACCTAGAAACAAGCTTTTTGTCCCAACTACTCTCCGACAAAGTCTCCTGAGGGAGTGTCACGAGTCGGTTCTTGCTGGTCACCCGGGGGTTTCAGAGACCATGAGATTGGTGTCTAGGAATTTTTGGTGGCCAGGGTGGAGTAAGGATGTCTTGCAGTTTGTTCAAAATTGTTCGGTCTGTGCAAGAGCCAAGGCGTCGCATACCCGTCCCCACGGTCTTCTACATCCATTGGAACCTCCTAAGGCACCTTGGACTCATCTGTCTATGGATTTCATCACGGGCCTTCCGGTGTCTAAGGGTTTCATGGTCATTTGGGTAGTCGTTGACCGCTTCACGAAAATGAGCCATTTGATCCCGTTTTCCAGGCTGCCATGTGTCAAGACACTATCAGAGGCGTTTATTAAAGAAATTGTAAGGTTGCATGGTCTTCCTGAGGAGATCGTTTCGGACAGGGGACCGCAATTTGTGGCTAAATTCTGGCGGGCTTTTTGCAGCAGGTTGGGAGTTACACTGTCGTTTTCCTCCGGGTTTCACCCAGAGTCTAACGGACAAACAGAGAGGAAGAATCAGGATGTGGAACAGTTTTTGAGGTGTTTTGTTCGAGAGAACCAGAATAATTGGGCTGCCTTTCTCCCCCTGGCAGAATTTTCCCTAAACAACCATGATTCCAATGCCACAGGTACCACACCTTTTTTTTGCTCCGGTGGTAGACATCCTGTTTTCGGAGTATTTTCTTCCATTTCTTCCCCAGTTCCGGAGGAGGAGCTATTTTCTAAAAAGCTGCAAGGGGTATGGTCCCGTATCCGAGAGAATCTGGTGCGGGCGTCGCACCAGGCTAAGGTCCAGGCGGATCGGAAGAGAGGAGAGTTGCAGTTCTTCCCTGGTGAGATGGTTTGGTTGTCCACCAAGAATATCAGGTTGAAGGTTCCTAGCAAGAAGCTGGGTCCCAGGTTTGTGGGTCCTTTTAAGATCATCAAGATGGTAAATGAAGTGGCGGCGCAGCTGCAACTACCTAAAAGGTGGAAGATAAACCGGGTGTTCCATGTCTCCTTGTTAAAGAAGGCCAAGAAGGGAACGTCTCCAGTTAAGGTTCCACCAGTTTCTGAGTCCGAGGAGTATGAGATATCCTGAGTTCTGGATAGCAAATATGTTCGGGGGAAGCTACGGTATCTGGTGGCATGGAAGGGATACGGTCCTGAGGATAATTCTTGGGTCCTGGAGTCGGATATGTCAGCCCCCAGACTCGTGGAGAAATTCCACAAGGAGTTCCCGAAGAAGGATGCTCCTAGAGAATCCGGAGTCTTCTCCTTGAGGGGAGGATCCTGTTAGGAGTATTTAGGTTCATTACTTTCTATTTTTCTTACCTGGGGAGTTTTTGGCTGCGCAGTGTCTGGGGTGGCATCCTGGCGCTGCGGGGATGTCCTGTCGTGGGTATTGGTGCACACCTTCTGACTTGCATGCGCGCACTGCTGGTAGGCAGCTTTATTTCCTGGTTGATTAGTCTGTCCTCCCATTTGCACCTGGGAGGAGTGGTCTCTACTCTGTATTTAAACCCATGCCTCCCATGGTTCTGTGCTGAGTGTCGCTTTTACAGAGCTAGGCCTTAGCAGGAGGAGTAGGTGGTTATCTTGGATAGAGGAAGTTCCGTGGTTGGTTTTTGGGAGGTTTGGGTGAACGAGTTGGTTTGTGTGTTTTTCCTTCTGTGTTCACCAATCCTCCCTCTGTGTATAATTGACTGTGTGAGTGAATTGCCTTATCCTTTGATTTCTACTCAGTTTCCCTGTGTTTGTTTCCTAGTGTAAGGTTCCTTCCCATATTGGTTTGGGGGAATCCTTTCCCACATGTTTCCTGTGTGCTGCTTGTGTTGTTAGTCAGCGCACACCCTTGTCAGTCCCTGTCAGTAGCAGCTTCACTTGTTCGTTAGGGGTGACCCCCTTTAGTCTCCAGTCCCTAGAGATCTTATAGGGCATTCCTTCTCCCACTTCCCTCTAGGCCTACGGTATCAGTGAGAGAGGAGCTGTCGGGGTCAGGCTTAGCCTGAGTACAGCCGACCCACACCCGTGAGGCAGGGACCAGGATAGCTAGTGGGAGTAGTGCAGGGCGAGATTCCCTACTGCTATTCCTTAGCCCCGTTGCAGCTACCTGGACTGACATAACATATTGTATATAAGAGCATAGCTCCCAACCGTTCTGGATACTACAGGACAGTCCCGATTTTAGACTGCTGTCCTGTAGTACTGGATGGCTTACCGCTTGTCCTGTTATGCCTCTGAAGTGTTTTGGTTGTTAACTAAGTTTTCCCCATTCACGACAGGCTATTATCCTAGTTAAAAGGCTTAATACTTCATTCAGAAGGACAAGTCTGACATCAGATGGTCTCGTGACTGAATAGGCGTGTCTTTGCTTGCAATAAGAAAAGATGCATCGTACAGTGCAGGAAGATGGAAATATGTAGGTTGTAAGGTACTGTGTGGGGAGGGTGTGAGGTGCAGAGTGGACTATGGTGGGGAGATGTGGGGTGCAGGATGTACTGTGTGTGGGGATGTGGGGTTCAAGATGTACTTTGGGAGGAGATGTGGGGTGCAGGGTGTACTATGTGGGGTGCATGGGCGTACTGTGAGGTGCTTGGGTGTATTGTGGGGGGAGATGTGGGGTGAATTGGTGTACTGTAGGAAGGAGATGAGGGGTGCAGGATGTACTGTGGGGGGAGATCTGGGGTGCTTGGGTGTACTGTGAAGGGGAGAGATGTTGGGTGCATGGTGTACTGTGGGGGGGGGGAGATGTGGGGTACATGGGTGTACTGTAGGGGGGAGAGTTGCGAGGTGCCGGTTGTAGTGTGTAGGGGGGAGATGTGGAGTACATGGTTGTACTGTCGGGGGAGAGATATGGGGTGCATGGTGTACTGTGTAGGGGGGAGATGTGGAGTACATGGGTGTACCGTTGGGGGGATCATGTGGGATTCAGGGTGTACCCAAAGAGAAATGGATAGGAATAGGTGGAGCCTAAATTTTGTCCCTGTTTCTGTCCTTTAAAAGTTGGGAGGTATGTAAGAGGTTACCATCAAGGACAAATGCTGAATTTTAATAGGAAGGTGTTCAGAGGTATTGCGCCCCAGACAGTGAGGGTAAAATTCCCATCCTTCCCCATCCTCCATACTATAAAGTGGTGTGACTGGTTAGTGGCTTGAAGTAAGTCTTCTGAAACTTGTTTTTGCTTACATAAAATAATAATCTTACAAATTTCTAAGCATTATTCACAGCTGAAATGAGAGATGAGCCAGCAGCGTACTAATGCTTTCTCATCTGCAAGTTCCTGTTCAGTGACTTTTTTATCTATTAAACAGTAGCACAAATGCACAATCCATGTAATCTGATTAAAACAAACATTTTTTGCTAATGTTACACTTAATTCGCTCCTGTCTTTAGCAAATGTACACACCGGATTATTTAGCGACACATTTGCTACTAAAATAGATCATCTCGAAGTTGTACAAATATACAGCTCCATGGTTCTGCTTATAATGCATCGATATTCCGTGTGGGATTGAAGTCAATTCAGAAAAATAAAATGGAGCACAGACAATAAAATAGAAGTTACATCAGATAATTTAGCAACACACAGGAGACGCTGCACAGAGAGGGTCATAACCCGATAAAATAATGAGACTGGTAAAAACAGTCGACGTAATTATGAAGACGGAGCCGCACATCCAGTAGATACCTAGTTATTATTCTGTTTTTTATAGCGAGTGAATCTTTGGCTGCTTGTTTTGTTTTTTTCCTTTTTATTTAGTGTAATTTAAGAGGAGTCTTAAAAAATATTCATTCCAGTCTCATGACATGAATTCATATAATAAGAGGTTACTGCCACCCAACTAAAAATTATATTTTAGGAAATTCTTTAAACAACATAAGTCATGATAGTTTACCTTTGCTTTCCAGTTTGTCTGTTCTAAAGGCTCTCTTGTCACAATGCAGGCCCATTAAATTTTTTTACCGACAGCTTCCAATGCAATAAAGTATAACACTGTTATAATGTATTGCAAGTTACACACATGTAGTATAAAACCAGTAATACTCACTTCTTCCATGCTAAGGGCCGGTTCACACAAAGGAATTTGAGATGATCTTTTCCAAATTCCATATGGGTGGATCCCGCACCGAGAACCATAGTAGTGCTTTGGTTTTCCACCAGGGTTTGCTAATTTATTATGGGGATAATCAGGATGAGTTTTGCAACAGTTCAGCCCTGGAATCTGCAGGAAGAATGGGCAGTAGGTTTCTTGAAAAAAGTAGCATCCGTCCCTGCCTCCCATTGAAAGCAAATTGAGGCAGATTCCCAGATTGTGCCTCAAGATTTTTTCCAAATTCCTCTAGATTTTTACAAAAATTTAGCATTGCTGGGTTATCACAAGTTGTGACTCCTAAGCCAATAACTGGCCACAGCAGTGACCTTAGAGGTGTCAACACATGAATACTACATAGTGATTGGCCACAGTGATCACCTATCAGCAAAAAAAATTGGTTCAGACAGCTTAGAGTGGGTTAAAAAGAAGAGAATTGATAAGTTCCTCACCATTACCCAAGCTAAGCTCTACTTTGTGTTCTAGTCTCAAGATGCTGGAAATGCCTGCACCAGGAATCACTGGCTGCAGTAATGGACTATTATTTTTTATGTAGATTGTGAGCCCCATATAGGGATTAAAATGTAAAAAAAAAATTCCTATCAGTTTGTATGTCTTTGTATAATGAGAGGAAATCCATGCTAACACGGGGAGAACATACAAACTTCTTGCAGATATTGTTCCTGGTGGGATTCGAACACAGGTCTCCAACGCTGCAAGGCTAACCACTGAGCCACCATGTTGCCCCAATAATGGACTATTTGTCAAGATGGGATTGTGAAATACAAACCATCTACTTTCAGAATGGGAGTGGCAGGGATCATTAGATTAGTAGAACTTCTTTTATTCCTTAACCCATTTGGAAGTATTTTGCTACCTTGTATTGAACCAACACATTTACAGTAGGGATCACAAGCTGAATTCCACACTAGTATGTAAAAAAACAAAATGGTACAACCAGAGGAAACCCACACAGGGAGAATATACAATGGAGACATTGCCCTTGGCTGGATTTGATAGACAGAACTCCAGCACTGCAAGGCAACAGTCCTAACCACTGAGCCACAGTACTGGCCTATTAATGTTGCGAATGATTTTAGCTGACTCTCAAAACATGGGAAAGGCTAATAAGGAACTTTATCAAAATATTCTGACATTTTTTTCTTGATGTTCATTATCACCTCCATAATGGTATATAAACTAAATATCTCGGCTTGTCAAGTGCTCAGCACATCAGCTTTGAAGATGTACCTGCAGTTCGCACTTTGCTTACAGTGTTTACGGTACTTTGCCAACGAAGTGGATTTTAAAAATATGCATACGAGGGTCTTGGTGCACGAGGGATGTTCCCTTGACTGCTGGTGCACCAATTTTCTGCAATTTTTTGTGCAAAGGACAGATTTGGCTGCAGTAACAAAGATACCTTTGAAAAGCTGTCCAAATGCTCTAGTTCATAGGCCATTAAGGAGGTGGTAGACTACCTTTTAGGTTTTAGTTTCACCACTAACAGGAAGGACATGGGCAGATTTTTTAATACCAAGTTTTGGACAGTGCAAACTTAGGGTGCATTCACACTGAGTAAACGCTAGCTTATTCTGAACGTAAAACACGTTCAGAATAAGCGGCGTCTAAAGCAGCTCCATTCATTTCTATGGGAGCGGGGATACGAGCGCTCCCCATAGAAATGAATGGGCTGCTTCTTTCACTCCGTGCAGTCCCATTGAAGTGAATGGGGAGTGCCGGCGTGTACGCTCCGGCATGAGAAGAGCTTGCCGTATACGCCGGCACTCCCCATTCACTTCAATGGGACTGCACGGAGTGAAAGCAGCATCCCATTCATTTCTATGGGGAGCGCTCGTATCCCCGCTCCCATAGAAATGAATGGAGCTGCTTTAGACGCCGCTTATTCTGAACGTGTTTTACGTTCAGAATAAGCTAGCATTTACTCAGTGTGAATTCACCCTTAGACTAGACAGTCTTAAACAGCACTAGGTTGACTGATGCTATTTAATAAATTTGGTAGATATTTAGATATCAAAAAAGAAAAAGTTCAGCTCACCCACGCAATGCTTGATTCCATCGGCTTTGTAACATACATTAGTCCGGGGTGCACGGCACAGACACTCTATTCCGTGAGTGTCTTATGTTCAAATTTGCATGAAGAAAAGAAGAAAGGTGTCCGGCAGCTCTCCGATAAAATAAAACTTTTAATGGCGATACGTCATAAAATGACAAAAAATGACTTTACAATAACATAACTAAGAAAAAGAAAGAAAATAATAAACCCCCTAAAAAACGCGCGTGTCTGCATTTTTTAGGGGGTTTATTATTTTCTTTTTCTTTGTTATGTTATTGTAAGGTCATTTTTTGTCATTTTATGACGTATCGCCATTAAAAGTTTTATTTTATCGGAGAGCTGCCAGACACCTTTCTTCTTTTCTTCATGCAGATATTTAGATAGTTTGTCTAAGACTATGTTCACATTACTATTATTAACTCATTCCCATTATCCACCATAATAGAATGGTGGAAGTCTGGTATTTAAATATGGTGGCTGCTCAGAGACACAACACTAATATCTGCGATCAGTGCAGGCATTAAGGTCTCAGCCACTTTGGTGAAAGCTGACCAATGGCACCATTTTTGTGGCAGGGAATTTTTGACCTGTATCTATTGCAAGCTCCCAGACTTGTCTGGCATTGATTTGTACTACAAGCTGCTCTATTTTTCCTTTAATACAAATTCTGATATTTTTCAATGCATTAGTATTGTAATGCATTGCAAAAGTGATTAGACTCCAAGGAGTTCAAGGCCCCTAGAGGGTAAAAAAAATAAATAAAAGAAGTAAAAATTGATATCACGCTTAGAACACATATAAGAGTTTATATTGGGTAACCATACGTCCGAAAACGCCCTGTCTACAAATTCATAAAACTAATTTTGTAGTGGCACAAAAAAATCAAAATTGCTATTTTTCAGTGTTATTCCTCTTATAGGTATTGGAATAAAAAGCAATCAAAGCAATAAACATTCCTCAAAATGGTATAACTAAGAAAATGCTTTATATATCCCCATACAAAGTAACAAATGTCAGAAATGGCAACCAAGACATTTTTTGGGGGATTTTTTTTAAGGGGTTAAAATGTAAATAAAAAAACTATAGAAATTTAGTATCACCAGAATTGTACTGACCCATAAAATACAGGTGACCTGTTATTTTGGCAGCTTAGTGAACTCCGTAAAAAACAAAGCCCGTAAGAATGTTACAGAAACACAGTTTTTTCCAATTCTTCCACACTATTTTTTTTTCCAGATTCCCAATGAATTTAACAAAATATTAAATGTTACAGTTATGAAGTACAATTTGTCCTGCAAACAATAAGCCCTGACAGCTGTGATTGTAAAAATAAAAAAAAAATATTATGGGGTTTGGAGGGAAGGGAGTCAAAAATGAAAATCACGGTTAACAGTTAATGTCCGTTGCTGTCATATGTCAACTGTAGCAGTGTAATGGACAGAGACAGAGCCCCCCCTCCATCTGTATCTATTCTCATTGACTCTAATGTGAACAACATGATGGACACTGCATGCAGGACTTTTTCTTCTATCAGAAAAGTAAAAAGTACATAGAATGTTTTTTACATTGGACTGAATACATACAGACACCTGATAGAGGGGGCTCATTTAATTTCTGTTGATGTCATCCTGTGACAAATGAGAGCAACGGACATAACAGTAGTGTTAATCTACCCTAACTTTACACTACTGAGGCCCAGTTCACATCTGCGTTTGGGTTTCCATTCAAGGAGTCCGCTTTGGGAACCCCCAGAAACCTATACACATCAAAAAGCAATTACCTGGGAAACCCGCGGACCCAATAGACTATTATGGGGGCCGTGTGGTTTCTGCTCGGTTTCTACCCAAAGCATATGAAATGAAAAATTTTTTTGAGAGAAGTCCTCAGTAGTTGATACCTTTTTTAATGGCTAACTTAAAAAAAAAATTTGATGACATATATCGAGCTTTCGGGACTACTATAAAGGTCCCTTCATCAGGATGGTAGCATACAGAGAGAAAGGTCCTACAAGCAGCACTTTTCTCTCCGCATGTTTCGTATGGAAACCAAATGGTAACCACACGTAGTTGTTTTTGATCTGAACCAAAAATTAGCCAAAATTGTATGCCTAGTTGGCATGAATGTAAGTTGGCAGCCTTCTGAAATTGTTCTTAGTTATTAGAGATGAGCGAGTAGTACTCGATCGAGTAGGTATTTGATCGAATACTACGGTATTCGAAATACTCATACTCGATCGAGTACCACTCGCAATTTGAATGTAAAAGTTCGATGCAGAACCAGCATTGATTGGCCAAATGCTATACAGTCGGCCAATCAGCGCTGGTTCTTCTCCTACCTTTAGAAGTCTTCTACGTGCAGCTTCCCCGACTGCGCATGTCCACTTGTAGTGTGGGCATGCACAGTCGGCTCTGCCCAGGCCCGATGCCTGGCAGAGTGAATTCAGAGCCGGAAAATGCTGCGGGGACGCTGCACGGAGAAGACTTCTCGGAGGATCCAGCCCGACCCTCACTCGTGGACTTAGTAAGTATAATTTGATCGAATGTTGCCTACCCCTGAAACGAGCATTTTCCCCCCATAGACTATAATAGGGTTCGATATTCGATTCGAATAGTCGAATATTGAGGGGCTACTCGAAACGAATATCGAACCTCAAACATTTTACTGTTCACTCATCTCTATTAGTTATATCTGAAGAAGAAGCCAAAGAGCTTCAAAACGTTATATTCTGTCATCATTATGAGTTAGCCATTATTAAAGATATCATCTACTGAAGACTCTCAAGTTTTTGTTTTTTATAGTTGACATGTAGTGTTGCATTCTAAGCTTCATCTCCTTTATACTAAGTCACAACCACTTATGGAGGAAAGTGCAGAAACTGTCTAAACCACTTAATAAATAAGGTGTAACGCAGGTATACCAATGGTTTGATGCTAAATATGACCAAATTCTGACTCCTTTCCATTAGTAAATATGCACTTTAGTTTCCAAACAAAATGCAGTCCCGGACTATCATCCAATTGTGTTACACGGTAGATAAAGCAACAAGAAGATGCTACAAATGAAAAATTAAGTACATGCTTATTATTTCTACATCAGTTCAGCTAAATGAAGCCACTTGCTGCTTATAAAGTGCATTTAATCACCGGGATCTGCTACCACGTCTATATACGAGCAGGAATGTTGGCAGTTCAGCTTTCAGCCTTCAGATTTGTGTCAGCACCATGCCAAAGAGTGAAGGAATCTTTACCCTGACGAAAAATCCAAGAGATGATGAGTCTTTGAGTCTTATTTATCCTAAAGTTAAAAGGAAGGCAACAACATCCGATGAATTCTTCATTTACTCTTCCCATGTGTGTACATATCAGGTAATGGTGCTGCTGGAAGCACACGGCCTTCTTCATGCTCTATGCTTGATGCCAAAGCCTTGCTCGAGATGTAAATCCTTTGGCTTAATAAAGAAGAATTTATTGGATGTCCTTCCTATCAGTTCATTTGCTAGAATTTAGACTAGAAGATGTGACTTTGCGTCTTCCTTGATATTTCAATCAATAAGATTCAACCCTTTAGTGCGCCCTCCTAATACAGTATTTACTTAGTCCCTACTACATAGTTTCCGATTTCTTCATGGCCTCAAATGTTAGAACTAGACAGACACCATTCTATGCAATCTATAAACCATATGAACGTGAAGGGTATGTGATTCATTTACAGAATCAAAAGGAATAAAACGCATGAATAGAATTCCAAAAAATTCAGGTTTTGCCAAACCCAAGATTTTTGGAGTTCGCTGCCCACAAATGATTTTTATACTCTGGGGTCTTTTGGGATTCTGGAGTATGATGATCGGAGGCCCCTGGCAAATACAGAAAAATAATAAACAGATTATACCAACCTTTACTCATTTCTCCAGGGCTCTGTCATGGCATAGGGTCTTCTTTCCCATATTCTGGCCTCTTCTGGCCTTTTGGGTAACATTTGCGGCCCTGGGGGACCACTGAAGTCTCTGATTGTGCCTTATAGATCATGTGGAACGTTTCATTGTCATGATGCTTGTGTCAAAGTATCTTGACATCAAAGCACCCCATCCAATGGAAACTTAAGAGTGAACCTCACAAATTTTCAAAAGACAAATCTTGCAAGGCTTTCCCATTGCTATTGGTTATTGTGCCATAGACAAGAAATACCATAGCCTTCAGGCACCAGCTTTTTCAACTCCATTATAAACATGCATGTCAAATTTAGCTGAGTCTTCATGTTTATAAAGGATCTCATACACATTAGACTAAAGTTTTTGAAAAGTATAGTGGTCAGACCAGGTATTGCAGATCAATTCCCATACATTTGAGTAGTAGTTAAGCTGCAGTGACGTGTTTCAGCCACCACGCAAAGAACAGCGCTATCTGCTTCCTGCCCCATTCTCTGCGTATCAATTGCTGAGAACGGCTGATCATTAGAGGTGCTGGGTGTTGGACATTCATTGATGACCTATACTTAGGAGAGTTCATCACTAATTTTATTCTTGAAAACCCTATTTAACTACATTTCTAGAACCTGTAAGTCTTTGACATACAGCGTTGTCACAGAAAGTATCATAAGGTTTTTAACCCCTTAGCGACCCTTGACGTAACTGTACGTCATGGGTCGCATGGGGATGTATGGAGTGAGCTCACACGCTGAGCTCGCTCCATACACGGCAGATGCCGGCTGTATCATACAGCCAGGACCTGCCACTAACAGCAGCGGTCGGTGCCCGAGCCGATCGCTGCTGTTAACCCTTTACACACTGCGGTCAAACGTGACCGCAGTGTGTAAACAGCGCCGGCGGCATGGGCGCCGCCATGTTTTGCCGATCGCCGCCCTCCTGAACGTCACAAGAGGGCGGTGATCGGTTGCTATGACAGCCGGAAGCCTATTGAAGGCTTCCAGGCTTGTCTCTGCATGAGATCTATTAGACGATGCCAGAGGCATCGTCTAATAGAAGTGCTGCGATTTTCCTATTCACTGCAATACTGTAGTATTGCAGTGAATAGTATGAGCGATCAGACCCCCTAGGTTTCAAGGTACCTAAGGGGTCTGATCATAAATGTAACAGAAGAAAAAAAAAAGTTTTTAAAAGTATTAAAAAAATAAAAAAAATATAAAAGTTCAAATCACCCCCCTTTCCCTAGATCAGCTATAAAAGTAATTAAAGAACATTAAACATAAACATATTAGGTATCCCTGCGCTCCAAAATGCCTGAACTATTAGAATATTAAAACATTTATCCCATACTGCGAGCGGCGTAGCGGCAAAAAAAATAAAAACAGCCAAAAAGCGTTTTTTTCAACACTTTGCCTCCTATAAAAAATTGAATAAAAAGTGATCAAACCATCGGATCTTTCCCCAAATGGTATCAATAGAAACGTCATCTTGTCCCACATAAAAAGACACCACAACCAGCTCCATACATGGAAATATGAAAAAGTTACAGGTGTTAGAACATGATGACACAATTTTTTTTTTCTATTTTGCAAAGTTTATCATTTTTTTAAAAGTATCAAAAAATTTCAAATACTATATAAATTTGGTATCACCGCGTTTGTACTGACACGTAGAACACAGGTAACATGTCATTTGTACTAAACAGTGAATGCTGTAAAAATTAAACCCATAAGAAAATGGCGCAAATGCATTTTTTCTCCAATTGCGCCTCATTCTGAATTTTTTTCCAGCTTCCCAGTACATTGCACAGCATATTGAATGGTGCCATTACAAAGTACAATTTGTCCCGCAAACAATAAGCTATCATGTGACTCTGTGAACTGAAAAATGAAAAAGTTATGGCTCTTGAAATGTGAGGAGGGAAAAACGAAAATGCGAAACCAAAAAATGGCCTGGTCCTTAAGGGGTTAAATACAGTAAAACATTTTTGTGGCCATGGATTTGATAAATGAAGCAAAAATACCATAGATCATCATCACTACTATGCATCTACTTATAAATACCTTTTATTGCAAAATTCATACAGATTTTCCCAAAAAACATTTCTCTAGTGTTTAGCAGTATTTTTTTTTTACCATTTCACCTTTTCAAACTGTTTTCAGGACTCATAGCAATTCCAATGTAGTGAAAGACTTTGTCTTAAAGGAGTTTGCAATCTTTTGATATTGATGACCTATTGCCATAAGGATAAGGTATCAATATCAAAACAGACAGCACCCTACTGATCAGCTGTTCTCATTAAAGGGAATGGAAGCTGAGTTGCAGTAAGCCAACACAACCACTACACAATGGATGGAGCTGTCTGCTTCCGGTCCTATTCACTGTGTAGTTCCAGTACCAACAGCTGCTGAGAACAGTTTATAGGTGATCTGATATTGATGACTGATCCTGTTTTTTATTGATATAAGAAATATAAGCAGTGTGAGAATACAGAGAATTTTAAAGGACTTCACATGCAATATAAAATTTCACGAGGAGTTTTGACAATACCCAACTATGGGATGTCACCATTTCTTAGAGAATCATCAGCTATCCACAATATAAGGGATTTTGTTAAAACTCCATTTAAAGTGTGAAAGTTCTTCTAGTCTGCCGATGCAGTACCCCCAATTTTATTAAAAAAAAAAAAAAAACTATTAAAAAACCCAGAAACCCATTGATATTTTGTTCTAATTGGAAATTTTTTACATTTTCTTCTGTACATGATTATATCTGAGCAAGTCGTGAGATAACCAAGAGACGGATATAGCCAAGTGAAGTGCTCATTTATCTTCCTCTAACCCATAGACTTTAAGCGGAGTGGCAAAGGTCCATATGTTTCTTCATTTCAACAGGAAACATGTAACCCCTCTTCTCATGATTGATAGGGGTCCTAACGGTCGGACTCCCAGTATTCAGTCACTTATCATCGATCCGTAGATAGGTAATACGTTGTCATTGAGGGATATAAATTCCTTCCTGTCTGTTCCATCTCTTTAAGGTGTTTATGTGACTGTTACACATAAAATTACAGATGGATTATTAGCGGCAAAGACTCAGAACATGATCACACCCAGACAGTCAATAGTTAAAATTCCCCTTCTTAAACCCTTTACAAACACCCACTTCTCCATTGGGGTCCAGGGTAATTCTGGTCATGCATATAGACTTGTCCCCATCATTCTTCTATGAATCTACCTTTGTACCTAAGACCTACATACTTTCTGTATTGTACCTTATTGGAATTATATGCCTTCTTCTTAAAGAAGACCTTTCATCATCTCCGCCAACTTTATTCTGTAATAGGTGCGGCTCTGCTGATTCCAGTTCAGTTGTTTTTTTTTCTCCAGCCCTTACCTTTCTTGAGCCATAATGTCTGCATTTTTCAGCCACCCAATATGCCAATCAGGCTCTGCGGCGTCTTCCAGCTGTTCATTCACTCTGCCAGGAATCGGGCATAGTGCGGGCATGCGCAGTCGGCTCTGCCCAGGCCTGGTACCTGGTAGAGTGAATGAAGAGCCGGAAGACGCCGCAGGGACGCTGCACGGAGAAGACTTCTCGGAGGATCCAGCCCGACCCTCACTCATGGACTTGGTAAGTATAATTTGATCGAACGTTGCCTACCCCTGAAACGAGCATTTTCCCCCCCATAGACTATAATAGGGTTCGATATTCGATTTGAGTAGTCGAATATTGAGGGGCTACTCGAAACGAATATCGAACCTCGAACATTTTACTGTTCACTCATCTCTAATTATTGGTCTAATTACCATATTAGAACAGCACCAATTGCTTGGTAATGGGGAATCTATGGAAGAATCAGTGGGGCAGCGCCTATTGAATGATGCAAAGGCTTGTAGTCATTGGTGATATAGTAGATACAAGTTTTTCTGAAAGACTATTTTTTGTATTCCCACCACCATATTCCTTGCCTCCTCTTACTATAATACTTATATTGTATAACTAGTACAATATGTATCTTCCACAGAATGGATGAACAGAAGATTTCTCCTCCGTCGAGTACAGAAGAGAAGCGTCAGGTTAATATTTGTAGCATGAAGGTCATGGAAATGAAGGTCTTGGGGCTGGAATTTTCAATTTTACCTTTGGAATTTCTATAAATAAATCCTTATTTGAGACTATTGCATTATATCCATGACCCTGCTATATACGGTATGTTAACCAAAGCCGAAAATAAACATTGCGGTATCTATGTAGCCAAACACAATCTGACTACTATACATGAGAGACTTGAGACTAAAGATAAATAAAGAGTAAATCCAGCTGGCTAACTGTAATATCAAAGGATCAGCTTTGTATGATTGATACCAAAAGCTTATGCATAAATCTCGATAAAATTGCCTATGGGATGGTGCCGGGCATATAAGCTCACTGTATAATTTACAAGAGAAATATGACTATTAACATTCCGAGATAAGAAGGTGATTACATAAACATACATAACATTTTGCACAGAATACAAAGCATACAACTCGCGCAATACCCAAATGGCTTCTATAATGTGCCCAATCACAAAGACATTATCATTAAAGGCCTGAAATGGAAAGTACTTTGTGACTTTTATGGTGGAAAAACAATTATCCGAATAACAAAACTTCACCCCTTTCTGTCCCTACGAAACAATGTACCAGCTGGGCAGACAATGACAAGTGTATACTAAAGTATATAGAATGGGTAAGTATAATGTATATTATTTAAAGGGAACCTGTCACATTAAAAATTACATCCAATCTGCTGGCAACATGATATAGAATAGGAGGAGCTGAGCAGACTGATATACATCTTGGTGGGGAAAGTTATGATATCACTTTATTTGCTTAAATTTATGATCATTGTGGTCTTAGGAGTCCAGTGGGTGGACCTTCTTAGTGATTGGTGGTATTTCTTAAGTATGCGTACATAATTTTCTGAGTAGAACCGTCCACTGGATTCTTAATCCCAGAATGAGATACAAAAGGAATGGGAAATATATAGGAAGTTCTTATAATTATCACTCTGCACAGAGAACTAAGTTATCCTGAAGTCTTCCTTCTTTCTTTCTTCTGTTCCTTAGCTGCTATGGACTCCTAGTATATCTTCTCTTCTCAGCATGTGTGTGTCTAATTCAGTAATATATTACTGTGTATTATCCTGTATCTGTATTACTATGCTGCTGTAACATACTGAAATTTCCCCACTGTGGGACTATTAAAGGATTATCTTATCTTCTACTCAAACTACTCCTGGCTTTGGCTCAAAAAAACGCAACAAAATCTGCAGCAAAAAAATTGCGTTTCTGCAACATGGGGCCTAAAGGTATGGTTGTGATCAGTATAACCTCCCTTGTAACAGTATAATCTGTTTTGATATTGTACTATTGGGTGACAGATACCCTTTACTGTTATACTGGACCCTACACGCTCATTTTCTCAGCCCCCCTGCTCTATAATATGCTGTCTGTACATTGTACTGCATTTCCAGCCTGACAGGTTCCCTATAAAATATGACCATTCTTTTCATCACACTTTAGTAAAGTGAATTTTTCCGAAATATTAAAAGCTATCACTCCTGCACAGAGTAGAAGTGATGGCAGACATGTTGTAATGGACATTGATGGACATCAGCTCACATTAATTCATTCTCCAATATAGTTCCTAAACACATTGATTTCCTTCTACCATATATATGTAAGGGAATTGCTAAGACAGCAATTCCCAGAACTGTTAAACCCTGGGAGGGGCACAAGAGACAGTGAGCCCTAAGCTGAAGCCCCCCGCTTTCCCTTCCTATTGCCAGGCCCTATCCTAGGTAATAGGCGACAACCACGAGGACAATCCCTCCCTGAATATGTGAAACACAAAACGCAGACAAGACGAACAACAACAAAGGGAGGTCAGCTAGCCAGGGTTTGGTAACAGGAGAGTGATGCCGTGCCAAATCGGAGTCAAGAGAATAGTCAATGAGAAAAGCCAAAGGTCAAGTAATATAAAGTAATCAGAACAGACAGTAAAGAGCAAGTATATGCACGGCAATAACAAGCACTGGTGTGAATGGGAACCAAGGCTAAATAGGGAGGAAGAACCCGCCCATGGAGTTCACAGAAAGGCAGCTGTCAATCACAGGGCAAGGCCAGATTAACCACTAAATGGACAGAGGCAACCTTGGCAGAAGACGGGTGTGGTGCAAATCCAATTAAGGACTAGAGCCGTGTTCACACAGTGCAACTAAAAACTTTAAGCAGATTCTCAAACTGCACACGCCTCCTGCGCCGCAGCATGCGAGCAGAGGGTGGTGCAGTGACCCGAACAGGCAGAGATGTTACAATATAGCTATAATCTGTACACTACAGAGTACAACAAAAACAACTAAAGAACATTGCACACAGTAATACATAAAAGAACCACTCACCACCAATGACATGACTAGTAAATAACTGTATCTGTCATAGCTACATTGTAGATGAGGTTGGATAAAGACATGAGTCCATCAAGTCTATCCTATAACTACAGTCCCCTACAGTGTTGATCCAGACGAAGGAAAAAACCCCAAAAGGCTTAAGCCAATTGCCCCTTGAAATACTTCTGGGGAATCTTTTCTTAAAGCTCTGTTTTGTGCTCTTCTTCCGTTATCCTTCCAACATACAGAAGTTATACATAAATAGAATACTATGTGTTTCCAGTAGGAGGTGGGGGGGGGGTCACTGCACATTTAGACACTATCTATATTGAGCATACACCGCTAATATTTTAGGGACATATCCCTTTAAAAGGGAGAATGATAACACTCCATTGTCAATTTATTGATGAATTTCTTGGAGGAACAAGAGCGGAACGGCACAACACATAGTCGTAAGAGAAGATGCTTCAGAATTGTTTTTTTGCTGAGGATACAAATAGATACTAAGAGAGACATGTCAGGAGATGACGGATCCCGCACACTGTCCATCACATTTTGCACTGAATGTTTCTCAGTCCGTCCCTCCTGCTATTATTCTAAAAATATCACAGTCACTCCTTAGGCAGCTGTAGATGGAAATTATATAAGTATACATTATTCCGGTAAAACTTTCTCTCTGAGTGCTTTATGAACGGGTAGACTCTTCCTGGAGTTATTAATGGAGGTTTCCTGCTAATGTCTCCTTCCCAATCCCCATATAGAGGAAAAGTGTCTGATCTTTAGGGATAGAAGTCCCCATGTATAGGGGTGGCCCTAAATGCCACAACTGCTCCATTAAAATGGTGCACACGAGGATCCCTGGGGTTTAACCCCAAATAGAATGAGACAACAGCTTGCAATGTAATGGGGAAGGGAGAGGAAGCAGAGGAGTTGGGGGCTTGGTGGGAAAACAGAGGGAAAGAGAATTGGAATTTACAAGGCAGAGGAATAGTAAAAGGAATTCCAGAGAAGCCGGACCTGTTGATGAACTCTGTTGTCTGGCCTAACTTCTGAAACCAGGTCTTCCACTTATCCCCTACACTGCGGACAGCAGTAGAAAAACCTAACAAAAAATACGGTAAAAGGTTCAGCGTTGAGTTTTGATCAAATCTTCTTGTATAAAACTGTACTTTTTGTTCAGTTTTTGCTTAATATTATACCATATTTTTTGTTCGGGATTTCTATCTTCTTAAGTAGAGGGAGTGTTAAACATTAGAGATGAGCGAGTAGTTAAATATTCGATATTTGTTTAGAGTAGCCCCTCAATATTCGACTACTCGAATCGAATATCGAACCCTATTATAGTCTATGGAGGAAAAATGCTCGTTTCAGGGGTAGGCAACATTCGATCAAACTGAACTTACCAAGTCCACAAGTGAGGGTCGGGCTGGATTCTCCAAGAAGTCTTCTCCGTGCAGCGTCCCCGCATCGTCATCAGGCAATGAATTCCCTCTGCTAGGCATCGGGCCTGGGCATAGACAACTGCGCATGCCCGCACTACAAGAAAATGGCCACTTACAGTCAAAGCGGCCATTTTCTTATAGTGCGGGCATGCACAGTCGGCTCTGCCCAGGCAGGCTCGATGCCTAGCAGAGCGAATTCAGAGCCGGAAGACGCCGCAAGGACACAGCGAGGAGAAGACTTCTAAAGGTAGGAGAAGAATCAGCGTTAATTGGCCAACTGTATAGCATTCGGCCAATCAATGCTGGTTCTGCATCGAATTTTCCATTCGAATAGTGAGTGGTACTCGATTCGAGTACGAGTATTTCAAATACCGTAGTATTCGATCAAATACCTACTCGATCGAATACTACTCGCTCATCTCTATTAAACATATTGAGTCAAAGTATCAGAAATTGGAGAGTAAGGTGTAAATCACTCTTTTTTGTGTGTTTTTTCTTGCAATAGTAGAAAATGATGAGACCCCATATTTCAAAAAATGGAGCGTTTTTTGGTGGGGTTTTTGTTGTTGCAGATTTTGCTTCAGCTTTTTGAGCCAAAGTTACGAGTGGATTTAACAGAAAGGAAACGTCTTAGAGCTTCCTATACATGTTTCTTTCCTTTTCAAGCCATTCCTAACTTTGGCTCAAAAAAAACACGGCAAAACTTGCAATAAAAAACCGCTGTGTTTCCACAATGTGAGGCCTCGGCCTTAAAGGGAGTTGTTACAAGATTGATGCATACTAAACCATCAAAACAGGTTAGACACTATTGTAATGATATGTGCCTCCATACCATACCATGCTCTAATACGCCCTATTTCATCTCTTCCTTCTTTGAGTGACAGGGCCAGGCAAGATTTCAGCATAGCTCCCTGGCCCTGTCACTCACAGAAAGTGGGGGGGAAAGGGTGTCACTGGGCAGTGTGGGGTGCAGCAGTGTGGAGTAGAGATGAGCGAACAGTGTTCTATCGAACACATGTTCGATCGGATATCAGGGTGTTCGCCATGTTCGAATCGAATCGAACACCACGTGGTAAAGTGCGCCAAAATTCGATTCCCCTCCCACCTTCCCTGGCGCCTTTTTTGCACCAATAACAGCGCAGGGGAGGTGGGACAGGAACTACGACACTGGGGGCATTGAAAAAAATTGGAAAAAGTCATTGGCTGCCGAAATCAGGTGACCTCCATTTTAGACGAATAGTGGATTTCAAATCCGGGTCATATGAGAATGTGAACTTTGTGACTATGAGACAGGGATAGCTGTACAGGCAGGGATAGCCAGGGATAACCTTTATTTAGGGGGGAATGTTATTAAAAATAACTTTTTGGGGCTCTATCGGGTGTGTAATTGTGATTTTTGTGAGATAAACTTTTTCCCATAGGGATGGATTGGCCAGCGCTGATTGGCCGAATTCCGTACTCTGGCCAATCAGTGCTGGCCAATGCATTCTATTAGCTTGATGAAGCAGAGTGTGCACAAGGGTTCAAGCGCACCCTCGGCTCTGATGTAGCAGAGCCGAGGCTGCACAAGGGTTCAAGCGCACCCTCGGCTCTGATGTAGGAGAGCCGAGGGTGCACTTGAACCCTTGTGCACACTCTGCTTCATCAAGCTAATAGAATGCATTGGCCAGCGCTGATTGGCCAATGTATTCTATTAGCCTGATGAAGTAGAGCTGAATGTGTGTGCTAAGCACACACATTCAGCTCTACTTCATCGGGCTAATAGAATGCATTGGCCAGCGCTGATTGGCCAGAGTACGGAACTCGACCAATCAGCGCTGGCTCTGCTGGAGGAGGCGGAGTCTAAGATCGCTCCACACCAGTCTCCATTCAGGTCCGACCTTAGACTCCGCCTCCTCCGGCAGAGCCAGCGCTGATTGGCCGAAGGCTGGCCAATGCATTCCTATGCGAATGCAGAGACTTAGCAGTGCTGAGTCAGTTTTGCTCAACTACACATCTGATGCACACTCGGCACTGCTACATCAGATGTAGCAATCTGATGTAGCAGAGCCGAGGGTGCACTAGAACCCCTGTGCAAACTCAGTTCACGCTAATAGAATGCATTGGCCAGCGCTGATTGGCCAATGCATTCTATTAGCCCGATGAAGTAGAGCTGAATGTGTGTGCTAAGCACACACATTCAGCACTGCTTCATCAAGCCAATACAATGCATTAGCCAGTGCTGATTGGCCAGAGTACGGAATTCGGCCAATCAGCGCTGGCTCTGCTGGAGGAGGCGGAGTCTAAGGTCGGACCTGAATGGAAACTGGTGTGGAGCGATCTTAGACTCCGCCTCCTCCAGCAGAGCCAGCGCTGATTGGTCGAGTTCCGTACTCTGGCCAATCAGCGCTGGCCAATGCATTCTATTAGCCCGATGAAGTAGAGCTGAATGTGTGTGCTTAGCACACACATTCAGCTCTACTTCATCAGGCTAATAGAATACATTGGCCAATCAGCGCTGGCCAATGCATTCTATTAGCTTGATGAAGCAGAGTGTGCACAAGGGTTCAAGCGCACCCTCGGCTCTGATGTAGCAGAGCCGAGGCTCCACAAGGGTTCAAGTGCACCCTCGGCTCTCCTACATCAGAGCCGAGGGTGCGCTTGAACCCTTGTGCAGCCTCGGCTCTGCTACATCAGAGCCGAGGGTGCGCTTGAACCCTTGTGCACACTCTGCTTCATCAAGCTAATAGAATGCATTGGCCAGCACTGATTGGCCAGAGTACGGAATTCGGCCAATCAGCGCTGGCCAATGCATTCTATTAGCCCGATGAAGTAGAGCTGAATGTGTGTGCTAAGCACACACATTCAGCACTGCTTCATCACGCCAATACAATGCATTAGCCAGTGCTGATTGGCCAGAGTACGGAATTCGGCCAATCAGCGCTGGCTCTGCTGGAGGAGGCGGAGTCTAAGATCGCTCCACACCAGTCTCCATTCAGGTCCGACCTTAGACTCCGCCTCCTCCAGCAGAGCCAGCGCTGATTGGCCGAATTCCGTACTCTGGCCAATCAGCACTGGCTAATGCATTGTATTGGCTTGATGAAGCAGTGCTGAATGTGTGTGCTTAGCACACACATTCAGCTCTACTTCATCGGGCTAATAGAATGCATTGGCCAATCAGCGCTGGCCAATGCATTCTATTAGCGTGAACTGAGTTTGCACAGGGGTTCTAGTGCACCCTCGGCTCTGCTACATCAGATTGCTACATCTGATGTAGCAGTGCCGAGTGTGCATCAGATGTGTAGTTGAGCAAAACTGACTCAGCACTGCTAAGTCTGCATTCGCATAGGAATGCATTGGCCAGCCTTCGGCCAATCAGCGCTGGCTCTGCCGGAGGAGGCGGAGTCTAAGGTCGGACCTGAATGGAGACTGGTGTGGAGCGATCTTAGACTCCGCCTCCTCCAGCAGAGCCAGCGCTGATTGGCCGAATTCCGTACTCTGGCCAATCAGCACTGGCTAATGCATTGTATTGGCTTGATGAAGCAGTGCTGAATGTGTGTGCTTAGCACACACATTCAGCTCTACTTCATCGGGCTAATAGAATGCATTGGCCAGCGCTGATTGGCCGAATTCCGTACTCTGGCCAATCAGCACTGGCTAATGCATTGTATTGGCTTGATGAAGCAGTGCTGAATGTGTGTGCTTAGCACACACATTCAGCTCTACTTCATCGGGCTAATAGAATGCATTGGCCAATCAGCGCTGGCCAATGCATTCTATTAGCGTGAACTGAGTTTGCACAGGGGTTCTAGTGCACCCTCGGCTCTGCTACATCAGATTGCTACATCTGATGTAGCAGTGCCGAGTGTGCATCAGATGTGTAGTTGAGCAAAACTGACTCAGCACTGCTAAGTCTGCATTCGCATAGGAATGCATTGGCCAGCCTTCGGCCAATCAGCGCTGGCTCTGCTGGAGGAGGCGGAGTCTAAGGTCGGACCTGAATGGAGACTGGTGTGGAGCTATCTTAGACTCCGCCTCCTCCAGCAGAGCCAGCGCTGATTGGTCGAGTTCCGTACTCTGGCCAATCAGCACTGGCCAATGCATTTCTATGGGGAAAAGTTAGCTTGCGAAAATCGCAAACTGACAGGGATTTCCATGAAATAAAGTGACTTTTATGCCCCCAGACATGCTTCCCCTGCTGTCCCAGTGTCATTCCAGGGTGTTGGTATCATTTCCTGGGGTGTCATAGTGGACTTGGTGACCCTCCAGACACGAATTTGGGTTTCCCCCTTAACGAGTTTATGTTCCCCATAGACTATAATGGGGTTCGAAACCCATTCGAACACTCGAACAGTGAGCGGCTGTTCGAATCGAATTTCGAACCTCGAACATTTTAGTGTTCGCTCATCTCTAGTGTGGAGCAATGGAGTTGCCCTTGGAGCTCCAGACTCAGTTGCATATTCTAAATAAATTAGTATCTATGTAATGGGGGCACAAATTTTCATGGTCAAAGAAGTGTTGCATTCTAATTCTTATTCTGTTTCTGATCTCATTGACCCTGCTGACAGACTCCATTTAAGAACTATGCATTGTACTCTGAGCCCATCATATGCCCTATTCATTCTCTGTCATGCATTTTTACTGAAACATAGACTGCAGCTGCATCCCCCTCCTTCATGTTTGAGTGCAGATATTAATGAACATTTACAGAGAACCTTCAGGAAGAAAACGGTACTACAGACAGGAAAAGGGGTATGTCATGCAGGAAAATGGTACTAAAGGTAAAGAAAGGGGGACCTCAGGCAGGAAAATGGGCACTTCAGGCAGGAAATGGGGTAGTTCCAGCAGGAAAATTGGGTTATTCCAGGCAGGAAAATGGTACCACAGGTAGAGGTACGGGTATTACAGGCAGGTAAAGTAATAGTAGAGGCCGGAAATGGTGTACTTCAGCAAATGGATGTTGAAGAAAATAAGAGAGGAAGAGAGAATGATGGAGAGAGGTAGGAAGAGTGAGAGAGCGAGGAAGAAGAAGGGAAAGAAAGAAATGAAGAAGAATGAAGAAAGAAAGATAGAGGGTAACAAAGAGAGAGAGCGAATGCAAAAGATACAGATATAGCTTTGATTAATTTGTCATTTAATTAATTTGTCATTTTTTACCCTATAGGCAAACTTAAAAAAAAAATACTACACACTTCACTGTATGTTCAGATGGGGATCCAGTGGAGAGTCTTCATTCTGATCCCCAGTCATTGTTTACTTTCCGCCTTTGTGTCAGCCAATCAGTGGTTTCGATCTAAGGCTCCCTTTGAACAGAACATCAATGCTCAGTCACTGATTGGCCGGCACATTCCTGTGCTGGTCAAAGGTCAGGAATCCCGGGTACCTGAACTAAGACCCCATGCTGGATCCCCGGACACAAAGGCAGGAGACTGAACAGTATTTCTTATTTTATACCTCGATATTGGTAACTAGAGATGAGCGAGTAGTACTCCATCGAGTAGGTGTTCGATCAAATACTACGGTATTCGAAATACTCGTACTTGATTGAATACTACTAGCTGTTCGAAGTTAAGATTCGATGCAGAACCAGCGTTGATTGGCAGAATGCTATACATTGCCAATCAACGCTGGTTCTTCTCCTACCTTTAGAAGTCTTCTCCCTGCGCAGTGTCCCCGCAACATCTTCCGGCTCTGAATTCACTCTGCCAGGCATCGGGCCTGGGCAGAGCCGACTGCGCATGTCCACACGGGCGCAGGCATGCACAGTCGGCTCTGCCTAGGCCCAATGCCTAGCAGAGTGAATTCAAGGCCAGAAGAGGACGTGGGGACGCTGCGCAGGGAGAAGAATCCAGCCCGACCCTCACTCATGGACTTGGTAAGTAGAATTTGATTGAATGTTTCCTACCCCTGAAACGAGCATTTCCCCCTAGACTATAATGGGGTTCAAAACCCGTTCGAACAGTCGGTGTGCGGCTGTTTGAATCGGATTTCGAACCTCGAACATTTTAGTGTTTGCTCATCTCTATTGGTAACCAATAAAGAATCCTTTAATGCTTTTAACACAGTGCCAACTCAACACAGTGCAGAAGGATTACTTGCTGTCCCATGGAAACCCACAGATATACATCATGATATAAAGTATGTATATGTATATGTGCCGGATGACAAATTCCTCTCTGCTACAGATTTGAACCCCTGACAATCACCCCTTGTTTATTGCAGATTATGTCATAGGATTGTTTAATTAAAAAAAAAAAAAAAAAAAAAAAACATTCATAGGATTTTTGCCCCTTAAATTCCATGTATGTTATTTCTTCAAGGTCTGGGGTATCTACCTTTGCCCCACCTATAGACATTCACATGTAGATCTCACAATATAATACTGTAAGGCTTCCTATATCCCTGAGATTGTGAATACTTACATATTAATAGAATTCGCAGCAGCCGGAGCCTTTAACCGGTTTTATTACCAGGGCTGTCCTATGGCGATGCAATGCGGCCAGCACTAGAAATTCATCAATTTTTCAATTAAATAACTAATAAACCAAATGCAATTATTTAAATGGACATTTCTGACCCCTTTACCACCTGCCAGCGACAGCCGACACGATCCGATCATACCAAGCGAAACGCCATACTGTAAAAAATACCCATCGTCATAATAAGACCTAGGCAAGGCTTGTTGTATTTTATTCATGGAGGCTTGTTGAGCAAGAGATTATTGGTTGGAATTCCACCGCCACCAGCTTTTAACTATAATATAATGATAATTAAGCTTTTTTTCGGAGCACAGTTTGGTGCTGATGCAGCTGCCTGGAGCCTTGGCATTTATTGAGTGCAAAGTACTCATTTATTGTCCTTTGTGCGTTCAAAAGCCATCTTCATTATCCAGTGAATCTGAAATACAGAACAAATATATCAACCGGCGACTTGTCGTACACTCAGAAGTGAGAGTGCCCTGGGCCGCTATGGAAATGGCCATACAAAGCTATTTTTCCCCTCTAGTAGTCTTACTATCCTATTACTATTCTATCGACTAGGTAGCTTTTATATTAATTCGCTCATTGTCATTTCATTGACTTACAACTGGTGTACAAAAATTCTATCTGTCTTTATTGGATATTTCTGTTGATGTTCCTTGTCATATCAATTAACACGATGCAGTTATTTTAATTAAACGGAGTAGCCTTCGAAAATCCCCTGAGCGTTAAAGAGGAGGGAGGGGGAGGGAATGAAGCACATACCAGGAAACCTTGAATCTCATAAAAGCCTTGTAAGAAGTATGATGAGTGTTTCAATGGAGAGGAATTAACTTGGCTCAGAAAAACATTAATATGCATAAACACATATTAGATATAGTTTCAGATCTATCCGGCGGAGCTCGCCAACCCCAAAACGGATAGGCGACACTATAAGTGATAACCCTCATTTCTACATCTTTCATAGTCTATCTAGATTATAATAGCAATGATGGGTTACTTTGTATACCTGAAGCTCTCAAGGACCTTTAGCACTGATTTATATAAGCAGAGCGTCTCAGTCTTTTATCTGGATATATGACACATGGAGGCTCATATGTCTGTGCCGCAAAAGTGTCAGGAAATATGGCACAGGAAGGAAGCACCAAATATATCAAGCTGCCATATTTCCCTCAAATACCTGCAGATCTGTCCGATGCTTTGTTTAAATAACAGGTGATACGATAAAGCGATCACTACATTGGAATATGCAGTCCTGTGCAAAAGTTTTAGGCAGAGTTGTGACACAAGGAAGAATGCTTTCAGATATAGAAGTGTTAATAGTTTATTTTTTTTATTAATTAGCAAAATAGTAGAATAATCTAATTCCCATCAATATTTGGTGTGACCTTTGCCCTTTGCCTTTCATCAATTGTTCTCGGTACTTACACAAAGTTTTTGAAGGAATTTGGCAGGGAGGTTGTTCTCACCGTCTTGGAGAACTAAGTACAGATCTTCTTCAGATATAGGCTTGCTTCAATCCGTCATGTAATCCCAGACAGACTGGATGATGTTGAGATCAGTGGGGGCCATATCATCACTTTTAGGACTCCTTCTCCAAAGGTTTGATGTGATTAAGATTTCTCCTCTCTTCTATTCTATTTCTGAAAGCATTCTTAATTTGCAGCATTTCCCCCTAGCCCTGAAACTTTTGCACAGAACTGTACATATGAAAATATAAAGGCAAATAGAGCTGATTCTGTAAGCTACCATCTACCGTATTTTGCTCTGTATCCGACCTACTGGATGCTATGTGTTCATTCGAGACTATATTTAATCCTTTAGTAAATATCTGGAACGCTGACAACTAGATTGTCTTGGATGTTTGCACCTAGAAGGTGTTCCTGTTCTTGGGGATCCCACAGTTACATTTCTTGTCCTCCTATGGCCCTATTCCCTGGTGACGTGTCACCTGTGGCTCCTGATCAGTCTTTATTGTATACAACATCTAACTACCCTGAAAATGGCTGATAGCAGAATGTAATAGCTTAAACTGACCAGACATCACATATAACGTTAGAAGCTAATATAAGGGGTTTACCCGCTAAATAACACTTGTCCCAAATTCACATGAAAACCGATAAGTGTCTGATCGCAGTAGGTCTGTATCTACGACTGACCATTGCTACTATCACTGCCATGGGACTGATGGAAAACTAAACTTTGCATCAGTCAAATAGAACTAAACAGACTAGTGGTAATGTATGTGCACCTTGGCTCCATTCACACTGGGCATTCTCATCATCAGAGATTGGGCTCTAAGTAACCAGATATCTATACAGCGGTTCTCCAAGTCACAATGTTAATGGGTCCCGGGATGAACATTGTAAGAAGAAACCAACCTCTATGGAAAATTAGTAAATGTTTCAATAGGCCCTGACATATCACAAATATATAAAAACAAAGAAAAATCATAAGATAATGAATATGGATATACAGTAGTTGAGCTACTGGAAGCTGTGAATGGCAGGCTATGTCTATGTCATGTCTATGTCATGGAATGTCTATGGCAGTGACAGGAGCATTTTCAGTATACAGTGTACCCAAAAAATAACATGGAGTCGCTGTCACCTGGTGTCCAAAGTTAGCTGCTCATCATGGCACAGGTAGGAGTACAGACGTGTAGTACTGCACTATACCAAAGAGAGGCGCTACTAGTCAACCAGTCAGTGCATGCACTTCACTGATGCCAATGAAATGACCATGAGGATGTGTCTTTACTCCAGCCAAACATTGTATGCTGAGTCCAGTTTCAAGTTACAATGACCCAGAAAAGATTATCGTATGGTGAAAATATTGTATCCTGAGCCCATCGTAACGTGAGAGATCGCTGAACTCTATCATGTGGCCGGGATATAAGTGTCTTCACTGGAAAACCACTTTAAGTATTTTATGGTCTATAAAGCATTAATTGTATCTAGGATTGGACACATAATGATGATGATAGTAATAGTAGTAGCAATAATAACACAATAATACAAGTCATTTATTATTATTATTATTATTATTATTATTATTATTAATAATACAATTATAAAATAATAATAAAAGTGATGATGATAATAATATGAATAATACAATTAATAAATTAATAAAAGTGATGATAATAATAACAGAAATAATAAAGTGATTGTGATAATAATAATAATACTAATAATTATTATTATTAATAATAATAGTATTCTAATAAAATAATAATAATGTAATTATAATTAATATTATGATTCTAATAATGAATAATAATATTAATAATAAGAAGAATACAATATGATTCTAATAAGAGCAAATAATAATAATATTAGAATAAAATCAAATAATAATAATAATAATAATAATAATAATAATAATAATATAATAATACGATGATGATGATGATGATGATGATGATGATGATTTGAATAAGAACACATAATAATATTAGTGAAGTCTTCTTTTCTATATAATGATGTATATACACATATATAATATGCACGCAGCATTGTGCTATAATACAATAGCCATCATTAACTGTTTGTGTGCTGGGTCGTCCTAATGCCAGGCAGCAGATGAATGAAGCAGCAGCAGCAGCCTGGCATTGGCACTAGTGGAGGAGCTGTCCATTCCAGCCGCTTGCTAGTTAAAGTTATTCCTAGTGCTGACGCTAGGCGCTGTCCGCGGTGCTGAAGGCTTCTGGAGGTGCTGAGAAATCTAGAGGCAAGCAAGCAATCGTCTCCCAGCAAGCAGTGAAATGTAAGCTTCTCCTCACTATAGCTGATTGCAATTACACCAACAAACAACTGCCAGCCGGAGCCACCAGAGCCACAACAAGCCATTTCTTCCTCTTCTCTTTTCTTTGGGTAATTGCTTTTTGCCTCCCCTCTCCAGCACTTCCAGCACTGGGGGCTTCTTTCAATGCAGCTCGTATCCACAGCTTGAACAGTATATGTGTCTGCTTCCAAAGTATTAGGGAAATCACACACACACACACACAAGGAAGGTAGAAGACAAGAGACTGCTCCGAGTAATAAGGAGATTATCCAAAGACCATGTATGCTTTGTGCGTTATGTTAACAGCTATGGTGCATATCCATTCTCAAGGTAAGAAGTCAGTCATTTTATTTTATTCTGCCTGTCAAGTAGCCGTTCAATTTGTCATTGTTTGCAGACCATGCTTGTGTAGAGGTCAGTCCATTACGGATTATATACGTTACCCCTAGGCTTGAGAAACTGACCTTTTTGCTGAATGGGATCCTGCTGACTTAAGGTTTGGGGAAGTCGGCTGAAGTTTGTTTATTGGCAGCGTCTTAATTATTGCCATACTTCTCTAAACATGCTTGACTGATGCCTTTCACTAGCTCGCCCTTAGATTACAATGAAAAATTGGATTTCATTGGAAGCCCATGTCCTTGACAGATATGTCTATTCTAAAAGTAAAGTGCCTGGGGTATCTCATAATTACTTCTTTTTCGATAATCTCATTTTGTTGGAAATGAAATGCCATTTAATCATTTGCCTTGAAATAATAGAATTTTTATGCTGCAATTCGTTTCAACAATGAACTCTGCTCCCACTCCGGCGCACTATTAATTAACTTATTGGCAAATGATTTACCTCATTTGTGAAATATTACATCCTGGGTTTTTTTTTTACACTTTTTTTATGGGATTTCCCAAGAGAACATCTGGTACATGGAGAAAATGAGTCAAGATGGAGATAATCAAAAGTATGTTGCAGACGTCTTGATGATAAAGTTTCGGAAGA